>NW_019397886.1:31727-37022 GCF_000591075.1 Eurytemora carolleeae | reverse complement strand
TAGAATAATTAAATAATACTAAGATTTGAATTTTTTAAAACTGTGTTGGATCTAAAATAAAATTGATTTTTCAGGAATAAATGTGACGTCATCCAAAGTCAGTTTTGCTATTTATTCACAGCATTTGAAATAGATCTCTGTCAACGAAGAACAGTTGAAAGAGAAACTGTTGTGATTGGGATTTGGGGGATGTCACTCTTTAAATGAAAGTTAACAATAAATTACATTTACCATTAAATACCTATAGTTTGAAGTATATCTGATCATAGTTAAGAGGCTCAGTTCGTCTATTTAAAAGTCGCCATCTTGGTTCGGAATACTTTCAGAAGAATCTATAAAAATATCAAGAATTATCTATTTCAATTATAAAAACTAAATCATTTTACCAATAGTTTTAATTTGTACATGCAATAAAGTACTCCGAATACATTTTAAGGTTCTTAAAACGTTCATTTTAAATTGTCCTTGGTGGCCTAGGGGGGGAGGGGGAAGGGTGGGATTTAAGTGAAGAGGGGAAATACTTTTACGTCAGACTTTCCTATTAATCATTTATTTTGAATTCTGAGAACCTACAGTTAAGAGTAAAAAAACGTGTTTCATCATTATTTTGAATTTTAAAGTAACAAATTTGGTCAGAGCAAATACGACATCTACTAGCTAACATAGATTTTACACGTAAAGTATTTTACAATGTTTACATGTAAAATCTATGTTAACTAGTAGATGTGTGTCTTTCTATGAGACTATTGAAGAAAGTTTATAAGCTTTGCATTAGATTTCTTTCTAATTTATGCAAAAATTACCTAAGCACAGCTGTTGGCAGAAAGGAATTGAGTTTTTGCCAAAACCTCAAATTTTCTAATTTCTATATCTCTGCAACCAGAGGGTATAAACCTTTGATATTTGATCTAACAGAATTAATAGTTTGAAATATCTAAGGTCTACGACATTGGGTTGCCAAGATATAGGGATAAGAATATTTGAGTTTGTGGCAAAAACTCAGTTCCTTTATTTTCCATTGCAAATGATTGTTCTGTAAATCTTTCTGATCTTAATAAAATGTTAGTTAAGAAACAAATGAAATATTTTGATGTCCCATTGGACCATGCAAGGAAAGTTCCGGTCTTACAAGAACTTTTAAATACAAGAACGAATAATTTATACGTTGAAGGATTCGATTATTACGTAATAACTGAAATGATAAATATGTTATGTATAGATTAAATTAGCGACATTCTTTTGAAATTAAATATTTTCTAAATATTTTCATCAAAATTAAAAAATAATAAAATTTTCAGATTTAAAGCTTTAAAGCAATCAGAAATTTCTCCTTTTATGACACATTTTTAATATTTGAAGTGAAACAGAAAACTAAACGATACAAAATGCTTCTCAACCGCCAACTTCTAAAGGGTATTTTCCCAAATGTTGGGGGCTTTTAGCTTTCTAATACAAAAATGTCCATCTGCTAGTGAACTCGAATGAGTTTGTACTCAAAAATTTGCCCGTGGAATGTTTTTTTTTTGAATTAAGAAAAAAATAGATTTTTGAAAAAATTGTTTTTTTTGAAAAAACAATGTTAAACTTTTTTTAGCCTATGTTACATGGTTTCACTCAAAAAAATTCAGCCCATTTGATCTAGCTGTAGCTGTTTGCCCAGTTATAGCTAACATATAAACATAAAATAAACATAATTGAGAAAAGAGAAATATAATATAGATAACTATTTATAACAATATTGTCTTAATTTACACTGTTATAACAGTTTTTCCGAGAGTCTTCAAACATTTTAAATTTGTATTTTCCCCAAAAATAAAAAAAATAAAATAAAATTAAATTAAATTAACTTTTTTTAGAAATATTCGGGAACCAATGAAACTTTGTAGCACTATGCTATAATATGTAATCTACTTCTTATTTAACATTATAGAACAAAGATTAGTTTAGAACAGGTCAATAATAATGCTTACCATGAAGTGACCATGAGTGATAAAGTTCAAATAGTTTCATCTTCTATATATAAATTTGGCTTGTCTGTCTGTTTGTCTGTCTGGGTGTCTGCTTGTTTGTATCCAATAAACGTCAAAACAGCTGAACCGATCGGGCCCAAATTTTTTGTGGGACATCACGTGACCACAGGGAAGGTTTATGAATTATAAAAATTTAAAAAAAATGTGTTTTAAAGGTTTTCATTTGTAAAAAATTTAAATTCTTGAAAATCCGCGAATTTTTTAAAAAATCCGCAAATTTTTTTTCTTCTTTGTTTTAAAATGTAAACAAAAAGAACGTGTTCACAATTTAAATGGAAGATGGGGGCTAAGCGCCCTAAAAGCCTAGTAAACATATAATTCAACAGTCTTAGGATGCATTCGAGTTTTAGCGATTTTAAGAAGTTTATCTACTCTTGAAGAATGAAAATTGAAAACTTAATAAATGTTCTCAAATTAGCAGTAAACATTCCATTTATAAGGTTTAAAAATTGAACAAAGTTTAACTGTAATTGTAAAATTTTGTTCATGTTTTAATACTGTGGTGTAGCCTAAAAGCTGTGTAAGATAGTTACTAGTTTAGAAAAGTAAAATTTTGCAGAGGTTTCGTGAGTTTCAGAAGCTTACAAATATGTCAAGCATTTACAGGGTTATCCACTAATAATAAAGCTTCAGCTAGACGACTGTTAGGAATTTTCCATACATTTATGGTATTCCGCAGCTGCTTTGAAAAAAATCAATTCCTAAAGTTTAAAAAGCATCCGAAATTTAATTATTGTAATTTAGATATCATATTTGCGATCAAGATTTTTTGGAGAGAATATATCATTTTAATTTCTAAATATATTGAATAAAAATAATAAACATATATATTAAATGTATAGCTTTTTAGTTTATTTCACCATTTTTTTTAGTGCAAAGTTATAATATTTAGACAAATATACTGTCCATATGTTACATATGATACATTCCAAAAAATAAATTGACATTCTTTGTGAGAATCCGAGCAAATATTTAAAAAGTAAAGAAAATAATAGAATACAAAGTGATAGCCAGAAAACAAAGCAAATGATTTCACTAATAACATTTACTAAATCACTGTAAGCTTTAAGGTTACAGCTTCACAAAACACGTTACAATCATAACTGTAAAAAATACTTTATTGTCTTAAAAAATAAATGTTATAACATTATTAATTCACTTCTTTAAATGGTTTCTTGTATAATTTATCATTTCTTAAAGTTCTTTTAACATTTTCCATTTTCTATCTTGGTTTGTAATTATCTCTGGATTCTCGTCTGATAATGTCGTCTTCATAAATATTTTTGTTCCCTCTCATATCATCCATTGGAACACCTCTGAAAACAAAATTAATATGGAGCCCTTTACACAATTTAACCCATAAACTTTGGAGATATCGAAAGAATTTATAAAATGTCGTCTTGACAAATTTTCAATGGGTTTTATACTGTTATCAGTAATAATAAAATTAAATAAACACCCGCAAAATATGCGAGAACAGCTTTAAAGAGCTCTATTAAAATAATTCATTTAAAAACTAAATATCTTCAGCATTCCATTATCTTTTTGAGATCTAGATATTTATTATCTCCGTATCGAGATTATATTAATTGTACAAAATTGTTCACATGTATTTAATAAAGCTATTTTACGATACTATCGTTTACATACATTTTTAAATTAATTAAGAAAAAATCAAACGGATACATTTTATCGTTTTTTCCTGCTACAATTGATGATACATTTATATTCAAGTATTGATAAGACTGCATTTCAGGATAAAAAACAAACTACATTATTTATAAAAGGATAGCATTCCATTATCAGTAGGTTTGAAAATCGACATTTAATAAATTCTCTCAGAAGTTCTGTGTTAAACTATAGCATCTTTTTTAATTAAAAAATAAGGAAGTAAATGAAGCCATTTATATTTTAAATATAAAACATGTATTTTTTGTTGTTTTTTGTATCCAATAATCATCATCAAAATGGCGCAACCGATCAGGATAGTTTCTAGAGAGTTTATTATATGCAAAAGTAAGGAAGTAACATTTTTATTCTTTGAAGACTGTCAGTCTTTTTTAAATTTTTATTTATCGGGTCAAAATGTTTTGTGGCATCTCACATTATCTCTTTTTTTTAAGTTTCAACGATTATGACAAAAAAATTTACGAATTCTTACAAAAATATCTCTTAAAATGTTAAAGAAGAAAACGTAGTTGCCCGTATTTTAAAAGATAAGCTTAGTTTTGTAAAAAAAATATTTACTTAGAATCCCAACTTACTGATTTCCTCCTGGATAATCCTCCTCATCTCCTCTATTGCGCATGTGCTGGATAAAGCAGAAAATAAAACAGCTGATTGGCACAAGAACAGCGAGCACAATGCCGCTGGTGATTCCAGCTTGCATGGAGTTATACTGATCTTGAGCTAAAAAAAAATATCTTTTTAATCTTTTTACAAAATCAGTTTTATTCTTATTTTTTTATTAAACTTATTACAAAACACAGGGTTTTTTTTACTTTTACTATTTTTATTGTATTGGAGTCTGCCTATTTTTAAGTGTCCCTTTATGTGAGGATGGCAATGCCCGATTTACAACGGTACCTCTAAAGCTTTTTCTGTACAACTATAAATTATACATCCATTCAAATCTCATTTTACTGATTATTTTTATATTCTCTGCGAAAGTGCATTTCTTGCTTAAAAGAAGCAAGAGAGAAAATATTAAAATTTTGAGTCAGAAAAACTAGGCATCTCCCAAATTTTTAACCAGATTAATGTTTTAAAGGTACCCTTGAGACAAAAGCAAAAAAGTGTGAATTGAGATACTAACGTATACAGCTGGCATCTCCCAGCTCCGGCCAATTCCAATCTCCAGAATCATAACACCATCGCCTTCTCTCTCCAACCAGTACATACCTAGGAGAAAAATATTGAAAACCTTAACCTTCAAGTCCGATCCTAGGGTCGACTTAATGACAAACTTTGGGGAACGATTGTTTTAATGCTCGATGTCTCCCGTTCTAATCCTCTAACTTTTTTGAGATATCTAAGGGGCAACCTCAAAAGACGGACAGTGTTAATACGTAAGTTAGACTTTTCGAGAAAGAACGGCCTCAGAAACAAAAATGATTTCTACAGGGAGAACCAGAAAACTCTGTAATAGGAAGACAACTTTTAGACACAAATTATGACTTTACATAGTCAATTGACTATGAGTCCCTTCTAACTTTAACCTATCTCTGCTGGGGTACTTGAAAACCAGGATATGCTGGGGGGGGGG
>NW_019397886.1:6771-31638 GCF_000591075.1 Eurytemora carolleeae | reverse complement strand
AGATAAATATTTCTATAGTGACCGGCTATATAAGGTAGTTGAACTGAGTATGCAGTGTTGTGGAAAACTTCTTTCGGATTCATTTGAGACATATTAAACTTTTTTAAGATCTGTAAATCCTGAGTTTGAGTGCAAATTCGACGTTCAAAACTCCTACTTTGGGGGTGGATATGTTTTCAGAATTAGTCTTTTTTTAATTACTAAATAACGACGACATAAATTGTAAAAAAGTTCTACGATAAACTACGGACGTCATGTATAGAAACATGTTGAGAAAATAAAAATTAATCTTATCATCGAAAATAAGTTCTCTTGTTCAATTATTAGTTTATATTTTCTCATTATTCTGGTTTCTTATTATTCACAAAGATTTTTGAAGATTTTCTAGATTTATTATTGAAAAAACGACATTTGAAGAATTTGAAGAAATCTGCGTATAAATTCAAAGAAAATAAAAAATTCAATATAATAATAAAAACGAATGTCTCAAATGAATCCGAAAGAAGTTTTCCACAACACTGCATACTCAGTTCAACTACCTTACATAGCCGGTCACTCTCTTTAAGTTTTATTTCTGAAGCCTCCCAAATAGTATTCAACCTCTTCTTAAATAATACTAACCCAGGATCACAGTCAAATTTGACCATAGTGCCAGGGGTGAAAGCAAAGGTAGATTTTCTTCCATTAGACGGTGTCACCAATTGACCGCAGGATATAACCTGGCAATGGGGAAATATATCAATTCTTTAATTTAATAAATGCATCATGAAAATTTGAGTTAGAGAAGAAAAATAAATCCTGAAGTATTCCTTGATGATTTCACAACTTAAAAGAATTTAAATATATTTCCAGAAAAGAATTTTTACATTACTTCAATAAGGGTTTTTCCCTTCAACTAATTTTAGAAAAAAAGTTGGTAAAGGAAAAAAACCTCTTTTAAAATTTTAATAACAAAAAAAATTGTTTTTATAAGTATTAAAATATAAAATTATCTAACCCTTGCTCCTGGTTTGAGCACTCCTTCGTATATATTGATAAACTGGTCCTGGTAATATTTGGTGAATATTGCAAACTCCTAAAATATTTAAAAATATGAAATATATAATAATTTTACTCAAAAAGATAAAAAAGGGTTACACAAAGATTGAGACTGTAGAGACGACTGTACGTCGTTACAAATCTAATCCTTTGTGGCAACCCTGTACTTAAAAACCGCTTTTGAGTAACCATATTTACACTGATAATTGTAATTATACCTTACTAAGCGTTGTTGAGTAACCATATTTACACTGATAACTGTAATTATACCTTACTAAGCGTTGTTGAGTAATCATATTTACACTGGTAACTATCTCCACAAATATCTTCAACCAGTTTACTGTTGACCCAGGTCCTAAGCAGGGTATAAAATATGCATGCATATATATATATTATATATAGTTGATAAAAAAAAAATGATTATTCGTAGGAAATCAATAGTTGATCTAAAAATCAATGTTTGATTTTGAAAACACACTATTGATCTATTTGACCTTAAGAAATCCATATTTAATAAAAAAAATATTTAATCTTGAAAAATCAATGTTTCATCTGAAAAAGAATAATGTTTCATCTCTAAAATTCGATGCTCAATCTATAGAAATTAATATTTAGCCTTGATTTTGATCTTGAAAATCAATATTTGATCTTGAAAACTCAATATTCGACCTTAAAAATCAATATTTGATCTTGAAAAATTAATATTTTTTTTTGAAAAATCAATATTTGATCTTGAAAAATCAATATTTGTTCTTCAAAATCAATATTTGATCTTGAAAAATCAATATTAGATCTTGAAAAATCAATATTTGATCTTGAAAAATCAATATTTGACCTTGAAAAATTATTATTTGATCTTGAAAATTAATATTTGATCTTGAAAATCAATATTTGATCTTTAAAAATCAATATTCGATCTTGAAAATCAATATTTGATCTTTAAAAATCAATATTCGATCTTGAAAAATCAATATTTGATCTTGACAAATCAATATTCGATCTTGAAAAATCAATATTAGATCTGACAAACCTATTTTAGATCTTGAAAAATCAATATTTTATCCTGAAAAATCAATATTTGATCTTGAAAAATCGATATTTGATCTTGAAAAATCAATAGTTGATCTTATAAATCAATATTTGAACTTGAAAAATCAATATTTGATCTTGAAAAATCAATATTGGATCTTAAAAATCAATATTAGATCTTGAAAAACCAATATTTGATTTTTAAAAAACAATATTTGATCTTGAAAAATCAATATTTGATCTTGAATAATCAATATTTGATCTTGAAAAATCAATATTTGATCTTGAAAAATTCATATCTGATCTTGAAAAATCAATATTAGATCTTGAAAACACCAATATTAGATCTTGAAAAATCAATATTTTATCCTGAAAAATCAATATTTGATCTTGAAAAATCAATATTTGATCTTAAAAAATCAATATTTGATTCTGAAAATCAATATTTGATCCTGAAAAATCAATATTTGATATTGAAAATAAATATTTGATCTTGAAAAATCAATATTTGATCTTAAAAATCAATATTAGATCTTGAAAAACCAATATTTGATCTTTAAAAATCAATATTTGATCTTGAAAAATCAATATTTGATCTTGAAAAATTCATATCTGATCTTGAAAAATCAATATTAGATCTTGAAAAACCAATATTAGATCTTGAAAAATCAATATTTTATCCTGAAAAATCAACATTTGATCTTGAAAAATCAATATTTGATCTTGAAAATAAATATTTGATCTTGCAAAATCAATATTTGATCTTAAAAATCAATATTAGATCTTGAAAAACCGATATTTGATCTTGAAAAATCAATATTTGATCTTGAAAAATCAATATTTGATCTTGAAAAATTCATATTTGATCTTGAAAAATCAATATTAGATCTTGAAAAACCAATATTAGATCTTGAAAAATCAATATTTTATCCTGAAAAATCAATATTTGATCTTGAAAAATCAATATTCGATCTTGAAAAATCAATATTTGATCTTGAAAATCAATATTTGATCTTGAAAAATCAATATTTGATCTTGAAAAATCAATATTTGATCTTGAAAATCAATATTTGATCTTGAAAAATCAATATTTGATCTTGAAAAATCAATATTTGATCTTGAAAAATCAATATTTGATCTTAAAAATCAATATTTGATCTTGAAAAACCAATTTTTGATCTTGAAAAATCAATATTTGATCTTGAAAAATCTTCATTTGACCTTGAAAAATCAATATTTGATCTTGAAAATCAATATTTGATTATTCAAAATCAATATTTGATCTTGAAAAATCAATATTTGACCTTGAAAAATCAATTTTTGATCTTGAAATATCAATATTTGATCTTGAAATATCAATATTTGATCTTGAAAATCAATATTTGATCTTGAAAATCAATATTTGATCTTGAAAAATCAATATTTGATCTTGAAATATCAACATTTTTATCTTAAAAATCAACTTACACATTTTCTGGTATTTCTGGAAGAATATCGAACTCTGGTATCCAGTTACTCCTGTAGAAGAAATTAGAGGAACGCCCGTTTTCATGGAAAAACAGGGATCTTCCAACATTTGTCACTTCTTTATCACGAACCACCCCTGAAAGATGTTTTTGTTGAAAATTTAAGAAAATAACAAATTTTCAAATACATATTTTCCATCCTATTATATTGAATCTTAGGTTGCGTATCCGATTTAATTTGATACCCTATAAACCTTTGTATGAGCTAAAATATGAATCTTATCTGAAAATGAATCATTTTAACTCTAAATTGTAACTTCCTGCTAAAAGTTACTTGCGGGAGTATGCAGCAAAGAAGGAAATCAACAAATTAAACACATTTTAGGATAATTATGATATTTTCCTCAGCATTGTTCAGATAAAGGGTAAGGTACTGTTGTGAATCAGGCATGTAAATATTTAATTGAAATTAGGTTTAAAGTCCCTTTAAAGCTATTTCCAGTAGATTGTGTTCCTAAATTCCCTTGATTATGTTCCTAAATCCCCTTGATTATGTTCCTAAATCCTCTTGATTATGTTCCTAAATCCCCTTACATTGTTCTGCGAATTCGTTATGAATCCGACTAAGCTGTGTATTATCCGTTCCAAAACTTCTCTCGTCACCATTTGGCAGTGTAAAATCGTCCAGTTTATCAAACGTCCAGTTCCCCATCAACCCTCTTGTTTGATTCTAGAACAATAAACTGATCAATTATCATTTAACAATTATAAAAGCTTTTTTAAAGGAATAAAATGTTTTTAATTCTAAATAAAAAACCTTATAAGAAACTTATAACGATTGTCGCTAACTCTATTTTATAATTGCTTACAATCATGAGGGCAAAGGCCTTTAAAATTTCAAAATATATATTCTGTTAAATCTAACAGTCAAAATTTCAATATCAAAGACGAATTTCTATTTAAATTTTGATTTCTACCAAGCTTAAACATTTAATCTAAGAGAAGTTGTCAATGAACAGCTTCTTAAGTTCTCTTTCTTTACTTTTAAATTTGTAATTTGAAAATGGCTTGTTAAGGATCAAAGCATTATTAATAAAAAGTCGTCTTCATTGTATTACTTTAATAGGCTACCACTGTAATAGAACATTAGAGGTTTAAGTTTCGTTGATGCACCACAAAAAAGTTTTAACAGAAATAAATAATTTGTTGACATGAAATTATAGTGTAGGATGGAAAGGGAATTACTAAAGTGAAAAATTGTGAAATTTTACTTACAATAAACTGCCAAGGAAGATAAACCCTTGTTGCCATATAATGTTTGTTCTCTATAACCTCTACTCCTGCTCCGGACTAGACAAATAAAAAAAATGTTTAAGTGTAGTTAATACAATAATAATAAATACAAATGCATAAACATAATAATGAAAAAACGAAAAAAACGAAAAGAACTAGAAAACTAGAAAACTAGAAAACTAGAAAACTAGAAAACTTGAAAACTAGAAAACCAGAAAACCAGAGAACCAGTTTTTAAGCCCCGTTGTTAATAATGAATTTATGAATTAATTCGTAAAAAAATTATATGGAGATCGTTAAAAATGTTTTTTTTTATAAAAGCTTGAATGAAAACTTTGAAAAATATTAATTCCACACTCTTTATTATTAAAATAAATCTTATATGAAGCATTGACAAATTAAACAACAAAAAATAATAATTTTGAAATTATAGTAAAAATTAACTTTTAAGTTTGAAGACTTAGAGACCGGAAATCGTAGTGGTTAACAATTTAACAAAGCTCCATTTTTAGGTATTTAAGAATAAGGATATTTACGTTATTATTTGAGAGTACCTTGAATCGTATATGCCACTCTAAAAACGGCGAGTTACTTGAAATTAATGATACTTAAAAAAATTGTACTAACCTGAAACATCATGACCACGTGACTCTGGTTGAGTATATTACTAGGTGTGTACACAGTGACCCCGGGGAAATGTTGAATTTTCTGAGGATGCCTGGAGTGGAAAATAAAAAATACTTTTTTTAAAAATAATTTTTCAGCATAACTTCAATTTAATTTTTAATAAGAGAACACTTTTTTAAATCTTTTTCTGCAACAAAATACAATTTCCCACTCTTTTTAGTGTAAAACCCAATCCAAAGGGTTTCGCTTGTCAGTTTCTCTTGTCAGTTTCTCTTGTCAGTTTCTCTTGTCAGTTTCTCTTGTCAGTTTCGCTTGTCAGTTTCTCTTGTCAGTTTCTCTTGTCAGTTTCTCTTGTCAGTTTCTCTTGTCAGTTTCTCTTGTCAGTTTCTCTTGTCAGTTTCTCTTGTCAGTTTCTCTAGTTAGTTTCTCTTGTCAGTTTCTCTAGTTAGTTTCTCTTGTCAGTTTCTAAATTGGTTACCTGTCAAAATAAATATATCTTCCATCTACAAGAACATCAAGCTTGTATCTCCATTGTGCATATGCAGGTCTCATTCGAACCTGCAATATTAATTAAAAATCATTCAACTCCTGTTTTATCTACACCCAACAGTGCAAAAAGAACATTAAAATTTTTATTTTTAAACCTAGATATAACATATATATAGTACCATACTTAAAAATTGTAGGCTGTTTTAAAAATTGAGTAAAATTGAATTTCTTGTTTCTTTTGAAACCCTATTACGTATGTGAAAGCTTCGTAAAAATTGATTACTACCCTTAAATTCAAAATGAAAATGAATTATGTTAAATCAAATAGTCCAAATTCAAAATATCAAAAGTTTTCATCATCAGGGTTTCAAGATTTAGGGATAAAAACATTTGACGTTCTTGTTTTTTTTTATATTTTATAAACTTACTTCGACAGTGGCCGAGAAGTTATCCTTAGCAGCCACAGCAGTTAACATACTAGCGAGCACAGTTCCATAGGGACTATCATTTACTTGTTCAAACCTTCCCTAATATAATAATATATAGTTAACATACTAGCTAGTACAGTTCCATAGGGGCTATCATTCACTTGTTCAAACCTTCCCTAATATAATTATATATAGTTGATATACTAGCTAGTACAATTCCATAGGGGCTATCATTCACTTGTTCAAACCTTCCCTAATATAATAATATATATAGTTGATATACTAGCTAGTAGAGTTCCATAAGGGCTATCATTCACTTGTTCAAACCTTCCCTACTATAATAATATATAGTTGATATACTAGCTAGTAGCACAGTTCTCAAAATAAGAAAAGAAAACTAGATGAAAAAAATTATATTTTTAGCTACTAACTGTATTGAATTTTATCATAGGACTAATTTCATTATTTGAATATTATAATGCTTAAAGCTGGGTTTCCTTGCTAGTCTAGGATAAACTTGAGTAACCTGAACATCAATCTTAACTCTAGGAGAATCTGCTCTGACCAACACGTACTCCCCCAACCCGTTGAAGGTGTAGTCCATGTGGTCAAATGTATAAACATGGGGGTCACCAAATACAGTTGCTTAAAAAAACACAGAAATTAGTTATTTTTAAAAGATACTAAACATTCCAGTTAAACTCAATTTTTCTTATTTTCCGACACAGATCAAATAGTTGTATTTTCAAGTGCTAAATGAAAAAATTGTAAAGATGTAAAAATTAGGAAATTAGAAAATTTTTGTTTCCACTTCATTTCCTCTTCTAACCCTACGTTTCGTTAATGACCGGCAAACTCTTAAAAAATTAACGAAAGAGTCCGTTAACAAATGGCAAAACCGTTAATTTCTAAATCGTTAACAAATGGAAATAGCTGGTCTTGAATATAAAATAACAGTCTACAAAATATAAGGAACAGATATGTTTCAAAATAACAGCAACTTTCGTTAATTTCTCTACTTAATGTGAACCCAACCAGGGTTCATCCCTGTATATATACATAATCTCATATAAGTTCATTGCTCCCATTTTACATCAAATAATCGTTAATGGCTCATTTAAAAAATGCTAAAAAAATTGGATAAACAAATTTTGAAACTAAAATTTATTTTTTTACCAATAAATATTATGCATTATACATTACCCTTTGCGTAAAAAAAATGTAAAAAAGCACTTTGACTGACTAAAAAGAAGAACGTCTCATTTTTTAAGAGACACCCTATCAGTATGTAAAATATGAATTTATGATAATGTTTTTTAAAGCTAATAATTTCACCTCCTCCTGGCGGCTGATACCCTACACAGTCCTGGGATGCTCGCCTTTCAAATCTAAAAATAATTATTATTAATTTGTTGTAAATTTTACTATTTATATGTTATAAGGATCTTTAAATAGAATGTTTAGGATTTAACATACTAAAGTGGTAAAATATGACACTCTTTTTTGATAAGACCGACCCAAATGTTTTTTTTCTAAGACTTTAAGGAAAAAATTCCAAGAAATTTTAATATAACTATTCCCGCAAAAAAATGACATAATAAATCAAAATTTTCTCCCGCAGTTTCTCCCCAATGCAAACAAAACATTTTTTAGGATCGTAAGAGAGGAGAAAATGTTAATTTTGTTCAAAAACCTGTTTCATTTTTAATAATTATTGCAAATTTTTTTGGTTCGCAGATTCCAAGGATTTTATATGTGAAAATATTATGATTGTTTGAGAGATTAAAGGGTACCTTTAATCTCTCAAACCATAAAATGTACGCTTTAACTAGAGATCCCTTTAAAGATCGCGGACAGTCTCTTTAATTTAATAAATTGTTTGATTAATTAACTTGTTTTATTCAATTTTGATGGAACTAATCACACCTAATATTTCCCGTTGAAGGGTGATTAAGTGATTTTATCGCCCTACAACTTTTCACCCTGCTATTAAAATTTCAAATTTCATACCTAATTTTCCTCATTGTAGGGTGATAAAGTTACTTAATCACCCTACAACAGGGTGATTAAGTAACTTTATCAACCTGCTTTTGAGTAAAATCGAATAAAAATAAAAGTATTTTAATACCTCACTACTTTCGGTGTGAAAATACTTTCATTTTGATCTTAAACAAACTAGAAAAAATAAAAATCCCGGCAAAAACTTGTTCGCACTTAATTATACCCTTTATAATTACATAATATGATATAACCAACCTGTAGGAAATGAGATAATGTTGGAATTTTACTTGCTTCGTTCCACGGTAGAACACCCAAATCATGATACCTAAACATATTTAATACAGGGTAGGGTGACTCATAATTGATGAGACTTTTATAACGACCGACAACACATCAAAAAAGTAAAATTAATTTAAAATGTTTTCTAAATGTTTAAACAAAGTAAAACAAGATTACAGATTCGAAAGCAAGAATCTAAGTAAAATTTCTTAGTTTAATGTCATTGTATTTTAACAACATTTCTACAGGTATAGTTTACTTTTAATAATTAGTTGTGTGAGTAAATTTATATTGATTTGGAAAACTATATACATTGTTCCATAAAATTAAGTAAAGGGGGGTGAGGGGTTTTACATGTGGCAACTTTTTCGATCTTTTGAATTTAATATTTTTAGCTCTGTAAATATTGAAATAAGTCAGAATACGCCGGACTAACTAATCTCTCAAAACTCCGAACGTAGGTCCAATGGATAATTACAACTCAGATCTGTGATTATTCATAAGTTTGAGGCTTTGGCTCATTGCGTTTAGTACTATTCCAGTTACATAACCCGGAGACGTTTCCGGTGCCATTTCCGGTTTAAGTGGAAAAACTCGTTTCGTAATTTATGGAACCTTTGCCAAACTGGAAAGGGAAATATATTGGGATTAACTCCCTAAGTAAACAATAAGCCGGAATTCCGGTGAAAAAAAGTATGTGAAATTTACTTTACTGGAGACTAAGGTGTTTTACCTCATAGGGTTTCCTCCCCATTTATTATCTGATGTCATCATGAGTATTCCTGCCAGATCATAACAACACTGCTGACCAGCTCCATCATGACTTAACAAAAATTATGATTTTTTTGTCATGAATAGATTTATAAAAATACAAAAGTTTTCTATTTTTTCAAGAACTGAGAATAAAAATTTTATACGCTCAACCAAAAATATCTTAAAGAAAAATTAATTTCGAACTCACGGAAAATATTTAAGAACAAAATGAAAGCTTAATAACATTTTTCATTTTAAAGATATTTTTCAACAAAAACAAAAGAACTTTTTTGTGGAGAAAAAATATTCTGAAAAGCTAAATTATAGCATAAATCACAGATTATCTGAAGAAATTATATGCATCTATAAAAAAACAGATTGTAAAGTTAATTTTCTTCTGAACGAACAATAACAATTGACTTTTATTTTCTGGTTAGAGCAAAAAAAACTTTTTAAAAAAAGAAAGAATATTTAAAAAATCACATTTTAGACAACAATTTATAGACTTTCATTTTATTAGTTTAATAGATTTTCTGAAATAGTGAAATATAACAGACTTTTCAGACAAGGATAATATAAAACAGACGATTTTTGGCTTGAAGGTAGAGTTTAACAAAATATATCTCTACAAGCATATTTTCAAATGTTTTTATATTTTATTCACCTGTGTATTTCCATCTTGGTCACATTCAAAGTCTGGAGCAAACCTTCCTCTGTCAACTGTTGCTTGACGAAGAAGACAAGGACACTAAAAAGAACTCGATTTAAATAAAAAGAAATTTAAATTTTCTTTTTCTTTGTTAAAACAAATATCTCTAATAAAAGGATGGGCACCTGATACACCTGATATGACCAATACCAATGCCCCCCTTCCAAAATACACCTGATATAGACCAATTCCAATGCCCCCCCTTCCAAACAAGTTTTTAAAACTAACATAAACAATGCACTTTTTATAATTCATTTAAAGTAAATGTTTTTAAATATTTTTACGAGAACCATGCAGAAAAACAATATTGTGCAACTTTAGTGCATTCGATATTTGCGTTGTAATTTCAAGTGATCCTCCATTTACAGAGTGCTATTACCGATTTACATTGTTACCCCTTCATCAGATATATTGTAGAGGATGTTGTCGTTTTTCTAACTTAAAGAGTGATTTATTCTTACTATTTCCTTCCTTGTTTTGAAGTCAAAAATCCGCATGTAATTTTTATAGAAAACCCGCGATTGAAAATGATCATTTCGCAGAAAAAAAGAAAAAGAATAAATCCATCATTTTTTCTCAGACAAAGGTTTAAAAGTTGTACCGTTCGTTTTGTATCGGGCATGACTTCCTTTAAATAGAGGGTCACATGAAATTACGTGAACAGTCTCTTTAGGATGGTTTTTCTTTAAAATATTACCACTGGCAGTTCTGCTGCAAAGTTCTTGAGCCATCGATCCTCCTTGATAAAATTATCACATTGCTGCTCCACCCAGTTATTGCCTATAAATATATAGCGTTGCACATAGACCACATAGCACATAGCGAACGAGCAATCAATAACAAACAAGCTATTAACCCTTTATGATCTAACACACTATGAAAAGAACTAAGAAGTCTATGTCCTACCTAAGAAACGCCTCCACTGCTCGTTAAAATACCAACCCAGAGGTATAGGGCGGGACCAGATCATACTAGATACAGAAAATGTTTTCATAAATTTCTAATAATTACAACTTTTTTTATGTTTTTTCTTTTATGCAAAGGAATTAAATCTAAGTTTGCAATATCAAAGGTTTACGCCAACAGATTTCAAAGATATTGGGATTAGATAACTTCATTTTTTCTTAATCATTGATAGTTTTAAAATCTAATATGTCATTTAAACTTTTTTTATCCTAATTTCCTTTGATTGTTGATTGTGTTCTATATACTTACGGTGAATTTGACATCCCAACAACAGAGAGTGGTTGGGTTAAGTTAATCATGAGTAAACCAACTTGACAGGATCGAGCTAGGGGACCATTGTCCTTGGTGGCATACGTCTTCGGTGTCAAGGTGGCCTAAACCAGTTTTTTATTAGACTGACTTTCTATAAATTAAAAAAGGAGAAAATAGTAAGAATTTCTATTATAAATGATGGTCTAAGCGCCAAAAAAAATGTTAGTGTTTTTTTTCTAAAAATTGATTTTTGCCATTCTTCTTTCAATTTTATAAGGGGGGGGGCGGCGGCGCCCCCCCCCCTTCTAAAATACAAACTAGTTACGCCTCTAGTTTGTTTGTAGTTTCATAGTTTATAAAACTTTGAAATATTTTTTTCCTAAAAAAAAATAGAAAACAATTCAAAAACGATCGTTGTAACACGATCGTTTTTGGATCGTTTTTGCATATATTTCTTGTCAGGGTCCAAATTTGGCATAATACAAAAAAACTTAAGTGTTCAGAATAATTTATGCAAAAAACTAACCAACTTAATCCATTTCACTATCTTTACCTTTCCACTGTTTGCAACACTAGGCTCTAAAGTATCAATATAGATGAGCTGAGGATCTATAGAGTCCTCCTTATATCCCCATAAAGATATTTGAACCTGCAAATATAAAAATAGTTTTTAATTAAATTCTTTATCACGAAAATTCAATCCATAAATTTTTTAATTTTTTTTGAATTAAAGAAAAATTTTGAAAATTTTTGCTTACACAAATAAGATAGGTAAGACCCAAAAAAATCTTTTAAAAAAATGTTTGTTAAAATATTTGCAGTCAATATATTTGTTTTCAATGAATCAATTTACTCAGGGACAATTAAATTTGTTATCAACATATTTGTTGTCAATATATTCGTTATCAACATATTTGTTGTCAGTATATTTGTTGTCAATATATTTGTTGGAAATAAATTAGTTGTCAGTATATTTGTTGTTAATATATTTGTTGTCAGTTTATTTGTTGTCAATATATTTGTTGATGATATATTTGTTGTCAATAAATTAGTTGTCAGTATATTTGTTGTTAATATATTTGTTGTTAGTATATTTGTTATTAAATATATTTGTTGTCAATATATTTGTTGTCAGTATATTTGTAGTAAATATATTTGTTGTCAGTTTATTTGTTGTCAATATATTTGTTGATGATATATTTGTTGTCAATATATTTGTTGTCAGTATATTTGTTGTCAATATACCAACCAACCTTTGCATCTGCTCTCATAGTAAGATTGAATGGATCCCAGTTGACCTCCAGGCTGGCGGGGGCAAGCTGATGGTTTGGAATAGGCATCGTTTTCAGGCTAGTTTTTAAACATTTAACGTTTTTAAACTTTCAAGAGACTTCAAAAGAATTTAATTGTAGTATTCTATTTCAAAATTGTATGCTCAATAAGTTTCCTTTCATTAAAATCTAAAATTTGTCACCCTGGCAAAAAGATATATTAACAAAAAAGATTTTTAAAAACGATTAAAAACAAGATGCCCATCCCTGGTGGTAAGATTCATCTTTAAACCAAACCATGGTAGGGCTCACAGCTGGGGTCTCTAAAGAAAACATTTTAAGTTACAAATAACTCTAAACTTTGATGCAGTTTTTTATTTTACCGGTTCTGATCCGCGATTTACAAGCTCAGTCTTAAGTCTAACTAGCTGACGAACATTAGAGTATTTCTTTTGAGAATTGGTTTAATTAACTTTCTTTAAAAAAAAGATTTTGTTTCTTGAAAAGAGTAAATGTTTACCTACAAAAAATTGTCCCTTCCAAAGAAAAGGTCCTCCGTTTAAGGAGACCTCGAAATCTACCCAGCCTTCGGCCTCAACCCAGGGCATTATACAGGTTGCTATATTCTCATTCAAAACTACACCTTCAGAATCCTTCGTGTTAAATCTAAAAACAAAATCTTTAATTTTTAAAAAAATAAAACGGCATTGCTTATTAATTGTGCATATTGAACAATGTTGCTAAATTTTCCAATTTCGGAATTTTTGTGTAGATACAGTTAATCTTGACACACTTGATCTCGATATCCAATGCGGGTACTTTTATTCAAGGATCAATGGTTACTGTCTAGAATAAAGTTACTCCTGCAGGGTATATGACCGTCATGGGAAATAAAAGAGGAATTATTATATACTTGTCAATTTTGATTTCTTAAAGGTACAAACCACCATTTTGATTTCTTTAAGGTAAATAGGACATGTTTTGAATTTTTGAAATACAGACCACCATTTTGATTTTTTTTAAGGTACAAAACATCTTTTTGATTTATTAAAGATACAAACCAACATTTTGATTTATTAAAGGGACAGGTCGTGATTTAATTCATGAACGGTACTACAATTTCTATTTGCTACAATTACAATTATCAAAACCATGACGACATTTAATAACAAAAGAACGGAGACGACAATAACACCATTGTTTTCCGGTGAGCAATGTACCTGCATGTGACCCGCATCCCAGGTTTGAAGCAAGGTCCTGTAAAATTGACCTGCGTCCCTCCCAACATATTTCCATTCTCAGGAGCAAACACAAGAGGCAGATTTGTTCCAACTTAAATATATCAATCCAATTGTAAAAAAATATGGTACAATGGAACATGAACCGTTTATTAATATTAATATTATATAATTATATATTATAATAATATAATTTTACACACCCCCTTTTTTCATCCTAATGTTTCTAAACATTCAATCTACATTCNTCAATTATTTTACATAAACTAGTTTGTGCTCAGAACTTTACATAATGCAGCTTCAGACACAGTATGAACTTCAGGGGCAACTCAAAGACCTTGACAGGGGCGACTTGACTTATATCTAGCTCGCGAAATAGGTCGCGAAACACATGGTATTCATGCAAATATATTGTCTAGATAGTTTTAATTTAGATAGTTCTAAGGTATTATTGGAAGGATTACACCTATATTTATATACTTAAACATGGTGTTCATGCAAAAATATTGTCTAGATAGTTTTAATAGTTTCTAAGGTATTGTTGGAAGGAATACACCTATATATATATATATATATATATATATATATATATATAAATAATAACTCATATGTACTGTCGATTTAACATTTTATGTGTACTATCTATCTAATATCTCATATGTACTGTCGATCTAATATCTCATGTGTACTGTCGATCTAGTATCTCATGCGAATGAATAAAAAAATATAAAACCTGACGTATGTTGTCTGAGAATAAGGAAGATATTCATAAGCTTTAGTTCCGTTCCCTAAATAAAATTACTTTTCACAAATCTAAAATGGGGTACGAAATTATGAAATATAAATTATTAATAACTTTGCACTTCTTTCATTCCTGTTCAAAATGGACTGAAGATTAATTGTCCTTCGGGGTTGCGGGTTTTTGGATTGTTTTGCTAATTATTTAGTATATACAGCTGGTTACCCACAAAAGGATGAAACTTCCAAGACGACTGTACGACATTTATAATATTTGTTTCCCTTGCTCGATCCTTTAAAACCTGAACTTTCTTTGCCTAATCATTAACCCTGTCAGGTGGGGGGGGGGGGGTTCCCCCCTGCGGTTTATTTTGAATAACTGAACGCTAAAACTTATTTACTTTTTCAATATCAAAGCTGTAAACAAGTTTTGCTAAAATTTTTTTGATGCATAGGGTAGGGTGGAGATTGATCAAACGGCAGGTTGGTGTTTTAAAAAAACAGAAATGGTTAATAACTTTTTTAATAATTAGCCCACAGGGATAAGACTTATATATTTGAAAAGACCATAAAAAATGGATAAAATAACATGTTTCATGTGTTAATATTTGTCAATGGGAGGGGAGGGATGGAAAACACCCCCCCCCCATCTATATTAGACAAAAATATCTCAATCGGGATAGGGTTAAATAGTCCTTTAAAAGACTATAATTTCACATTATATGTAAGTCGTCTTTACAGTATAATCCTTTGTTTTAAACTCTAAAATTCAGAAGAAGAAAAAGAATTTTACCTGCGTTGAATCCAACAAATGCGGGAACACCTCCTTGTCCTTCTGTTGTGTCCCCTCCTGCCTTTGATTAACTTTTTTAGAAATAGAAAAAAATCAAAATCAAATGTCGTCTTTGAGAAATAAAAATGTATCTTTCACAACAATAGCTGTGACATCACAGTTCGTTAAAGCAATATATTTTTCGAGAAATTTATTACTGTGTGACGAATTCATGAGAAATATGATTTAGAAGACGACATTTAAATAAATTTTTCTTTGAATTAATTTTACCTCTGTATGTGTGGTCCAGCCCATCCATTCATACATAAATATTGCATAGGTTCGAACCTCGTCAGTAACTATCACAGCTTGGAACGTATTTGTCTAAGAGAAAACAATTTAAATGTTCAAATTCAAGAATGAACGTGCAGACTGCAGACTGCAGTTTGATCAAATAAAACCAAATGGTAAAGAAAACCGAATATATAATAATATATATATAATATAATCGAATGGTTTCCTGATTTTTGAACTTAAATTATAGCTGATAATCTTCAGCATGTTTCGCTCATTATTTAAAAATACGATTTTACGTGAAATAAGTTTAAGAAATTTCATTTCGTTTCGTAGCTTTCTTCCCCAAACTTTAATATCAACCGCTCATAGATATACTATACAGTGTGACCTGTAAAACTCTGGGAAAAGGAGACGACAAAAGGTTGAACACGAAACACAGCATCTGTGCAGTATATACACATTACACAAAACAATTCTTTTTATCTAATAATTTGATTTTTCACGCTGCTGATGGTTTGCTATACATCACAGTTGCGGCTAAAACATTGTTTTCCTATTCCGGAATTTTTTATAGATTTATTCACACACAAAGATATAAATACATACAGGGTGTCCCACGAAACATGACAATAGGAAGACGACTTGAAAGTCGTCTTTGGTATGTGAATTTATTTGTGACATTTAGTCTTCTATCTACTTTAACATGTATGATTCTTGAAACAATTATCACATAATTCTCCTAGCCCTGGCATTTCCAAAAAGTGGTCTGCGTTTTTTGTGCTTTCAATATTACCGGAGATATAAAGAGTTTGGTTCAGATTTCAATTTTGTTAAATAAAAGCAAAATTGTCGAAATCTGAACGAAATTCTTCCTATCTCGGGCAATATTGAAAGCACAAAAAAGGCAGACCACATTTTGGAAATGGCAGGACAAGGGAAATTTTGTGATTAATATCTCTAGAAATTTACTTCTAAAATTAGATTGACAAATAAACGCAGCAAATTATTTCAAAAATCAAGACGACATTCAAGTCGTCCTGCATACTGTCATGTTTCGTGGGACACCCTGTATATAAATGGTGTAGTTTAAATTTGTTTAAATAGATTTTTTTGAAAATACAGGTTTCCAAAAGAAAAGAGAAAAAATATGCAAAATTATGCACAAATAGAAAACATTGATTTTTACTCACTACATAACATATTTATCATGGGCCCCACTGCACGCTTAAAGGAATTTAAATAAGGTTTACCGTTCTCCTAGCACTAGCTATACCGCCTGCAAACGAGACGTTTTTCCATGTTGCAATTATAGCATGTTTCGGCTCAAAAGTGTCAGTACCAACCTACATTTTTTAAACAATAATTAAAAAGAGTACAATTCGAGTATTTTGGAATGGGGGGGAGGGTAAATGTTTTTATGGTGTAAATTATAAAAAGCATACTTTAGGCGAGAACAGAAATTATGAATGAAAGATTTAGAATTGGAAATTTTATTATATATTTTTCCTACCATTCCTTCTCTGATATCCCACTTGAGCCTCTCTCTAATCTCCACACCGAACTGATCTGTCCGGGCGTACAGGTCTCTTTCAAGCCTTAACAATTCACATTTTTAAGATGAGCTCGTTAATTAACTTAAAAACAGCTTAGACTAGAACAAATGAACGTTTTTTTTAAATATGAAATCTTCGACATATAAAAGGAAACCTGCTTAGCCGGTATAAAATTATATTTATTTGCCTTGGTAAAAAATCTGTCAAAGATGAATAATACAAATAATTTACCTGAAGTAGACTCCGGGTTTCTTTTTTGCATATTCATCAACTTCATTTCCATTCAATTCACCGATTTTACACCTATGATAATTTACGAAATTTACGATTTTACACCTATGATAATTTACAAAATTTACGATTTTACACCTATGATAGTTTACGAAATTTACGATTTTACACCTATGATAATTTACGAAATTTACGATTTTACACCTATGATAATTTACAAAATTTACGATTTTACAAAATTTACGATTTTACACCTATGATAATTTACGAAATTTACGATTTAAGAATGTGTTTATGGTAAGACATATGAATTGATTACATAGTATTAATTTCTAAAAACTCTGGTAAAAAAAAGTACAAACAAATTATTTCCATTTTACTTTTATTTATTTTTGATCAATATTTGTTTTTACCTGGAGTAAAAAGGTCCAATAAATGATGGATCCTCAACTCTGGGCCAATCCTAAAAAAAATTAGAATCAAGAATTAAATTTTTACTACATACCCTGATAATTTCTTAGTTTTTAAGAAGATAAAATTAACCCTCATAATAAAACTGAAAGTTGCTTTGCTAGCTTTTGAAAATATCTCAACTTTTTTGCAGATGCTGAAAACCCTCAAATTAAGAAAATCAATTTTCAATATTCACAACCTTTGTATAAGACCTTCCTTTATATATTCCCAAGAACCCACCGGATGTTATATCTAGGGGGCGAGTAGTTCACCCCCTCCCCCCTTGTACAACCTGATTTGTGTTGCTTAATAATGTTCTGATATATACCTGAATTGGGAACTTCAAAGGATATTCTGGGAACTGAATTGGAGTGTTGGAGAAAGAAAGATGACCGTGCAAACTTAGCCACGTGTAGTTGAATCCAAATCCCATAAACGGCAGAAGGAAATTAACTTGCTTGTTGATCTGCGGCGAAGTGTCACTACACAAATAATAAATTATAATTTTGTCACAGTAATACCATAATAACTTATAATAACTTAAATAATTTATTCTCTTAACAAAGAGGATAAATAAATTTAGATTAAGCAGCAAAAACCGATGTTTAAGTATTTTGTTTTACTTATTTTTTAATGAAATTATTATGAAGTTTCAAAGTAGGGTGCACGTGTAGGCGTATTCCGCTTTTTCAATCGTTAAAAAAAATATTTCGTTCGTTCTCAAAATAATTGGTTCATTTTCCATCTATTTTGTTCGTTTTTTCACTGAACGATCGTAAATTAATATGGTTTTTTCAGTAAAACAGCGATTGTGTAAAAAAATTTTAATCAATTTATTGGTTTTAAAAATTTTAATTCAAAAACTGTTTGTTCTGTAAGGAAACGATGATTCTTCAAATAAAATCAAAATCTTTCGGAACTTTTATTGTTTTTTTTTTCAGGTTCGTTTTTTCGTTTTTTCATTTCTCTGAGCACATTAAGTCAATCGTCCGTCGTTCGAAATTATCGTTAGCAAAAAATTTCATTAGTTCACAAAAACAATTCCCATCTCTAGCAGGCTTACGAACTATGATAAGATTATGAGCTGCTGCAGAACACTTTTACTTTTTGTGTTATACACTCACCGAATATCTTTTTGATAATCTCCATTACCATCATTGCCTCCTTGGTCAAAGAACGGGTACATTTTTTGCGCTCTATATAAAAAGATTTAAACTTTTTTACAGTTTGTATCTTTTATTATAAAAAATTTTTTAATCATTAAATTTTTATAACTTTTCTAGAACAAATTTTAATTTATCAATTAAAAATCTTTTTCCCTGATATCTTTAAGTCGATCAGCTGTGATGACATATCCCTGGTATCCGTCTCCTGTATACTTCTCAGAAAATCCGCTAGGAGCAGCACGTGACTGCCAGGGGTCTGATTAGAAAATATGTCAAGCTTCAAAGAAGTGTTTTTTTATTTTTCCTGTACAATATCAAATTTTAAATTCAATAATGATGTGTTTTCTTAAATACAATAAACATGCGTTTTATCATTCCATTGGTAGTGAACCACACATCACGGTACATTCCAGTTCATTTCAAGTTCCGGGCCGAGTTTCAAGTAACCTGCAGGCAAGCAGTACAGTACAACTGCAGGCTATATCGGGCAAAACGGGACTGTACGCCAGATGAATGTCGATCCTCTTCTAGTTAAATTTATGTAAAATATGTACCAGTTTATCTTCCATAATCTGGCATATCGAGTTACTTAAAAAGAACCGGAGTTTTTAGTAATGTTATAGCATGAAATATAATTTAATTCATGATTTTTTTACATTTTAAAATGAAAATTTTTTAAAGTGTAATATTCAGTACATGACCAAACTCCTAAGTTGCAATGCAAATAGTAAAAGTCTCATACATATTAAACTAGAAGCTTAACTGCGTTGAATTACTTTTCTTATCATGAGAACAAAGAAACAATTTTATAACACACACAAAAAAGCATGTTTAAGTTTTAACTGAAAAAAGCGTAAACAATGAAAAAAATACGCAGAGCTTAAACTCTTCTTTAAACCCTCAGTTTAAGACATTCAATCTTTAACTTTCATTGATTTTGAAACAGTGGTAGCGATTATATAAATAAAATGAAGACGACTTTTTTATTTAAGTTTTGATTGTTAACAAGCTTTTTTGGAAATACAAGTTTACAAGTAATCAAAAAGAAGCTTTTTTATTTGACAGCTTCTATTTACTTCTATATTTATGTGTATTCATGCTGTTTAAAAATAGCTTGATATAAATCATAATTGAAATCGAAAGTTGTTTTTATTGTATTAATATAATCGCCAACAACTGTATTGCTTTAAATAGTTGCTTAAATGCTCAATTATATTACACACTTTAATTCTTATTCTTGTTTTAACTCTTTTTGTGAACCACAGCTTTTAATTCTCAATATTAAACTGGTTTTGCATTACATTTCAAACTGGGTTAAACTTTGATTTATAAAGTGTTTTTTAATTCATGTTATAAAACTGGCATATATTCTCATTGTAAGCTTAATAAACTCTCATTGCAAAATTGTTTTGCCTGGTTTAAGTTGAGATTAAAATATGATTTAATACTCAATCTAAAACTGGTTTTAACTCTCATGCAATCTAAAACTGGTTTTAACTCTCATGCAATCTAAAACTGGGGTAAACTATAACTTTTTAACTGGCGTTATATCATTCAATCTAAAACTGATTTTAACTCTTAATTCAAAACTGGTTTAAACTCTCAATTTAAAATTGGTTTTAACTCTTTTTTAAAACCTGGTTTTAACTCCAATTTAAGACTGGTATCAACTCTCAATTTGAAACTCGTTTTAACTCTCAATTTGAATCTGGTTTTAACTCTCAATTGAAAACTGGTTTTATTTTTTAATTCAAAATTTGAAACTAGTTTTAATTAGAAACTGGTTTTATCTTTCAATTTAATAGTTTTAACTGTCGATTTAAAACTGATTTTTTCACTTTTCACCTAGAATTTGGGTTTATCTCAACTTAATCTCAACTTAAAACTGGTCTCTAACCTGAACTTAAAACTGGTTTTAACTCTAAACTTAAAACTAGTTTCAACTCTTACCATAGTTAGATCCTGTTCCCTGGTTTAGTCCTTGACCTCTGCATTGGGAGAGAAGGCAAACACTAAAAACAAGGTTATTATTTAATGAACCATAAAATAATTTTAGATTGATAAAAAGCTTTAAAACACACTTAAAGATAAGGATTTATCTATTTTTAATCAGCATTGCTAAAAAATTGGAAAAAAACGATGTTTTTTAAATAGTTTAGTTAAATAGTTAAATAGGTAAGTGTGCCCTATCATTTTCGATGATAATTGTGAACTTATTTCTATTTAAAACACAAATACCTATTTAATACTTATTTTTTTTGAAGTATGAAGCAATGTTTTAAGTTCATTATATCAACAATTATCTATAAACTGTGCTGGTCTATCTGGGTGGGTGTTTGTTTGTATCCAATAAACGTACGTCAAAACGGCTGACCTGATCCGGCCCAAATTATTTGTGGGACCTCAAAAGACCCTAGGTAAGGTTTATAAATGATCAAAATTAAAAATAAGCCTAAACAAAATTTGATTTCCACAAAATTTTAAAAAATCCACGAATTTTTTTATTGTTTTCGTTTTACAATGTACACAAAAAGAAAATGTTTATAATTGAAATAGAAGATGGGCGCGAAGCACCCTGAAATCCTTGTATATATATAAAGTAGTAATCTCTTTTTGTCTGTTTGTTAGGATGTTCGATCATAACTCATGAACCCCTTGACAGATTAGCCTCAAATTTTAATTACTTGGGTTCCTAAATGGGTTTTTGAATTCTAAGTATCAAAATAAAAAAGCAGAAAAGGAAATCAAAAAAGAAATTTAATATTCCTTAAGAAAAAGCTGTTTTTGAATGTAATAATGTTCATTGAACCTCTTATCTAAAACCAGCTTTTAAAACTAGAATGCTATTTACTCTAAAAAAAAATATAATATATAATATATAATATATAGTTAATATAATTTTAAACCACTGAGGAACTTGCATTAGTTCTAACTTTTCGGAGAGCAAAGGATACATATTTGTTAAGAAATAAAATGACAAAAGAAGTTTCACAAACTTGAGCCAAACTTATAAATTATAACTACTGAAAAAATTGTTCATTTAAATATAATGTGAAATTGTGCAATGTCGTTGGTGTGCCTTAGTTGGTGCGTTGGTGTCATACATATATGAGTTAAAGTTCCATTGTAAAAATTAACTTTCCAATCATGGAAACTTTTTAATGAATAAAACGGTATTGATTTAATTTGTTAAAATAATTAAAATTTTCTTGGTAATTTGAAACTTATTTATCAATAGACACAACTCATGAGCTTGGATAAGTTTTCAGAGATTTGACCAAATAGAGATCGGATAACCGAGTCTGGGAAGAAATCATCATAATTTGAGTGCTATTTGAGACCCCATGGACGTCTCGTTGGAGACCCCATGTGGAGACCCTAATTTTTCATTAAAGACACCAAGATTTCATTGAAGACCCCCCAGATTTCATTTGAGACCCCAAAGTTTCTTTGGAGACTCTCAAATTTTCGTTGGAGACCCCCAGATTTTTGTTTGAGATCCCCAGAGACCCCAATATTTTAATAGTACTCCAATGATGATGATTTCAGACTGGCAATTAATTTAAATCCGTTCCGTTAAAAAAATCCTTTTAAAATCAAATTCTCATTTCTCACCTAATGAATAGGATCCACATTTTGTTCCTCATATTGAAGAGGAGTTTAACTTGAAAAACAACTGTTCTTTGATTTTATAATTTTCACTTTTGTTTTATAACTCATACAATTTCTGAAATTAATTCCGTTAGAAAAATAATTTTTAAAAGTGTACTAATACAGTGTGAGAACTCATGGTGATAAACTTTTTTGTTTATGTAAGATAAGATTCACCTAGAAGGGGGGGAGGCATTACTCATTGCTTAATTAAGACCGCGTAAGGAGTTTAAAAAAATATTACAGTATATAGAGCGTTGGAAAATTTAAAGCCAAATTATGAAGGAAAAATCTAGAAATCATTTAAAAAAAACTTATTTAAACGTATTGTACATTTAATTTAAGACGGCTTTGCCATAACCTGACATTTTAGAATCATTAAATATATCTATAATATTTTCATAATGTTTTTAAACTTAAAGGGAGTATCGGTGTAATTTGGAGTGACCATACTTTTTAAAGATAGACAAATTACAATAGGCAAATCACAAATTACAATAGGCAAATAACAAAAGCTTTATCTGATCGATAAAGTGGAAGATAATGCTTTTTTTTACGATGAAAAGTATTTAATTATAATAATTTCTCTATTATTTCTTAAGCAAGAAATGCGCAAGTCACTTATGCTGAGAAACCACAAATGAATGTGATCAGGTGTTTAAAACAAAAACATGAATATCTAATTCATTCTTGATCAGGCAAAGATAGGATGGGTACGGTTGAGAATCGGCTTTGGCACTCTATCTTCTGGAGGATCACTTTAATTTACGTGTATAGTTCTTTTATATTCTTAGCTTGTTTCAACACATTTAATCTGTACTGTTTCTTTTTAGTAATTTAGAATCAAAACAAATTTTGATAATGAAAAATCACCATAATATAGTGATAACCATAAAACAATGGAATAGAAAGACGACATTTTAGCAATACTTAAGTGTATTTGATGTTGTTAAAAAGCAAATAGTTTTACCAGACACTTATATAATTACTTTTTGGTTAAATCGGTCTGTTTAAACTGCATGGTTAATGAACTTTTTAAAGTTAAAACTTGATTCTCAAAGTCGTCATACTATTCCAGAGTTTTCTAGATATCACTGTAATAACATTTCCTGCTGGAAAAGAAGATTTATATGAATATGTTTTAAGGTATTCGGTAATACTATTGTTCTGAGAGAGATAAGCACCACGTCGTGTAAAGATTTGATATTGGTGTATCATGAAAAGATAAGTTTGTTTGATCAGGTATATTCATACATTACTCATATCAACCTTACATATCTTATTCATATATTTTATACAACAAAATCTATTGTGTTTACAAAATACACATTATCCCTAGTAAGCTGTATTTTGAGTAATACTTAAAGGGAGACAAATTAAAGGGGTTAAGGCTTACGTTTAAAAATTCTCGATGGTGATCGCTACTAATCTTACTTCAATCTGTTGCGTTTATAAGAAGAAAATTGTTAAAAACTACTCATACTGAAGGATGTAGCGTTTACACAAATTCAGAAAGTTGCGACATTCAACTCATTACGACATTACAACCTATAATCATCGATAATTTGTTGACGCATTTGTATGGTATATAGTTCATATTTCATAATATTTTTTTCCTTTTTTATGATCTGAATTTAACTTTTGAAAACATTTATTCCTGTTTCGAGGATTTTTGATAATAAAGACGACATTTTCATATTTTCTAGGAATGTTCGAAAATCCAGCGCCAGCCTTAAAAAAAAGTTGTAAGCTAAATATTATTTTATAAAATACAAAATCAAAAATATTATGAAATATCATCAATATGCGAATGCATCGAAAAATTATATAGACGTAATTTCAAATGGTCCTTCTCAGAACAAGTTACGTGCGAGCCGATAAATTATTGAACCTAAAACATTAATCTGCAGTTATGAGGATGATATTGCCGTTTCATTTAGATAAAGATCAATTTTTAAGTTCATGTCTCCAGGCCTTAAATCTGCATATCACTTAGTCGGAGAACCTGCAACAAAAAAATGTTCAATATTAAAAACAAAATTTGCTGGGATATTTTTTTTCTGTTTACAGTCACTCTTGAAATAACGTCTACAGTGAACAGTCCCTTTCAGCTTAAAAAAAAACCTGACAGTGTATGATATATTTACATCCCACACCCCCCCCCCCC
>NW_019397886.1:0-6440 GCF_000591075.1 Eurytemora carolleeae | reverse complement strand
TCTATAGTTCTATAGTTCTATAGTTCTATAGTTCTATAGTTCTATAGTTCTATAGTTCTATAGTTCTATAGTTCTATAGTTCTATAGTTCTATAGTTGTATAGTTGTATAGTTCTATAGTTCTATAGTTCTATAGTTCTATAGTTCTATAGTTCTATAGTTCTATAGTTCTATAGTTCTGTAGTTCTATAGTTCTATAGTTCTATAGTTCTATAGTTCTATATTTCAATGTGCACATATTTGAATTTGGTTTTTAGAGGAATTATCGTTGTAATTTTAAGTGACCCTCCATTATAAAAAGAAAGGAAAAGGCATGTACGATTCACAACGGTACCCTTAAACTTTATCTGAAAAATAATGTGCAAGAAAATGTAGTTTTCTAGTTTTAACAGTATTTATTTCTGATATTTCCGCCATTGTTTCTGAAGCAAGGAATGCGTGAGTTAATTTGAAAGAGTTAACAAAAAATGAAAAAAATCAGTTTTAAAAAAAAACATGGATATCATCATAGTTCATACTTTACTAGGCGACGCTTTCAAGGGTTCCGTTATGGATATTTAAATCAAAAGTCTACGACATCGGGATGCAAAGATATAGGGATTAGAAAATCCGAGTTTGTGGCAAAAAATCAATGTCTTTGTAAAAAGTGATCAAAGTTTTTAATATAAAACTGGAAAAAGATGATATGTTAAAAAGAAATGAAAGCATAATCCCATTTTATTGTTTACAAAACAGTTTTAATGAATGATAATATTAATCCCCATATTTATTCAGTTAACTTCATGTACTAGTTCACAGTAAAAATACTCTCTGTACTCGGTGTACTCCATGAATAGTTCATAATTACAAATCCTGGATTTACTGTCTTCATGTACTAGTAAAAAAAAACCTGCACGGCACTCAGTTTAATATTTGTGCTAAGTCTAGAGATGGGCATCGTTTTCGTGAACGAACTAATTTTTTTGTAAAAAATTGTGTCATGTAGAAAAACTAGAGATGAACGAACGACCTGGATTGTTGAAAGAAATGAAAAAACTATCGTTTTTCAGAAACGACCAAAAATGAACGATTAAAAATGTGGGAACGAACTTGAACACTTTTTTAATTGTACGAACGAATTATTAAAAACATTTTGACAAAAACTTTCGTTTATTACTTAGCAAACTATTGTTTGGAACAAACTTTTTAAAAAAACGATTGGGTTTTTACTGAAAAAAAACAATTTTGAAGTACCCCATTTTCTTTCCAAATACTTCAAGAAAAAATACAAAAAGAGATGTTTTGCTATAGATAAAAAATCCTTGAGAACATAATGAATGAAAAATGAATCTCCATAACTGTAGGAATTAAAAAAAAACCTGTTTTTATTTTATCTGCATTTTTACTGCAGGTTGTTCTAAATAATAATATTTCAGATATTATTCTATAATTTCAAGATGGCAAAGGGAAATTGTTTGATTTGTCACGTGACCTCTCCTGTCTGCGGAAACTGTAAACTAGTTTCGTACTGCACACACCACAAATCTGCTCATATAAGGCAGGCTAACATTTCTTTTTCTTTATAAATCACTCTTATAAAACTCTTATGTTGGATGATACCCTGAATCCTGCTTGATTAGTCTAAATATGTGCACTGAGCTGAAAACTTTAGAATGAGATATCCTTAATCCTGATCGCTTAATCTGAGTATCCAATGTACACACTTTTGATTTTATTCTTAATCCTCTCTTTTTGGATATCCTTACTGTATAAAAGTTTTTTATAACAATTACAGATACAATGCTATATCGATTGAACTATTATCCAATTAAATTAAAGTCAGCTGTTCACAAACCGTCTTTTAGAGCAGTTAAGCAAATAAAAATTTATTCATTTTAAAATGAACCATGAAATGAACTTATTAAAAATATATTTTATCACATTTTAGGACTATTATCATTATCCAAAACTTACATTTATTTAATCTTCTTCTTCAAACTTTTATTGAAAAAAACACATTTATTTAATCGATGTTTATTGTTTTGGTCAATTGATATGACACAATTAAAACAAGAAAAAAAAAATGGGTTTTCAAAAGTTAAAGACTACATCATAACATGATACGCTGATTGGTTGAATTTTATACTTCTTTCTTGGATATAAAATGCGTATTAAAATAATCTCGGGTTCAGTAAAACCAGGAGTTTAAGCATTAATCTTGATATCAATCATTCTAAAGTTTTCTGAAGCTCTGTTGACACATTTGATTTTCTGATATTCTTTTGGATGTCCCTGCTGGGTTTCGACCAATGAGAGTTCTCTCCTTGATTGTGCGCAAAATCTTCCGGGCTATGGTTGGCTGTTCGGTTTTTGGAAATGACACTATGATTGGTTGAATTTTAGACATTTTCCTGAATATATCGAAATAAAGATTATATTAATTTGCAGATTAACAAGAAAAGAAGATCAAGAATTGATCTCGATATTCATAATTCTAAAGTTTTAAAGATACAAATAGAAATAATTTAATGAGTTGCATATCTAAATAACTTTTTTTAGGGAGGATTACTGCTTTCCATTCACCATCCAACAGGTGTAGTTGATATCATATAATAATATAGGAAGAGATAATTTTTCTTAAAATCAAAATTGAATTAAATACATAGAAAAAAAAGACAAAGTAAAAAATGTAGTCCTCAATAATGTTGAAAATTCCGATTAAGAATATCCTCTGGCCATTTTGATAAAATGAAATATTGCAGAACTCTGATGTGGGAAGACATTACGTTGCTGTCTGTGATATTCAACCAATGGAGCTTATAGTTACGGAACAGGTAGGAAAAGTTCTGTAATAATTAAATCTTAATGGAAATTTACAACAGATTTTTGTATTATTTTCATTATTAATATCAGGCGGTTAGTACGGGACCGTACACCAAATCCATCCCGCAGTGCCTGGGATGTTGTAGAACCAGTTGTCTGAGCTACCTGTGTCCAGGCTGCAGGTTTCCACTCTGCCAGGTAGAGTGTGCTGAGGGTCAGCACATGGTGGAGTGTAAATTGTTTAGCAAGGCTGGATTCAAAGCTAAGGTATGAATATGATATAGTTGCAAAATTCAAGAATTGGACTTTGATTTTGATTTTGATTAAAAAAATCATTCTTTTAGATCGATGCAATACAATGTAATTGTTTATAGATGACAAACTTTATTCATACAAAAGTCCTCCAAATGAAAAATTTTGACCCTTTTGTTTTGGGAACCGAATTTTTACTCAGCCTTAAAAATAAGATGCTAGAACAAAGCATGTTGTTTCAAAATGCAGATATTTCTGCCTATATCATGCTGGTTAAAATCTATATTACATTCAGATTGAAAATTTGACGCGTGAAAGTCCATGCTATGCTGCAATTGCTGTGATAAGATTATTTTATCTGAGGTATAAGAATCTAACCCTTTTCTGATTAATAAATTTTCATTTTTTTAAGATATTTTTTGATTAAATCAATGGTATAATAAAAAAGTGAAATAATTAAAATGATACAAAATATTAATCTTTATATGTCAGCTATAGCTGCCCAAACGGCTGGACCGAATGGGTTGAAATTTTTTGAGTGCCTGGGGAGTAACAATTAGGCTAAACAAATTTTGACATATTTTTCAAAAGTCAAAATAAAATTTCCATGGGTAACGTCAGGCACTTCAGCTAGTATGGATTAATGTACTATTTAAGGGATTCGAATCCGTCAGCATTTGATCAGCTGATGAAATTTGAACATCACAAGGAACGAAGACGACTTGAAGATCTACAGCTGACTCAGTACCATACCAAATATGTTGTGGACTTCCTTATAAAAGTAACACGTTTGAGTTCTTTAAATCCTTTTCATAATACTAAATTTCGATTTTATCTGGAATCCGTGAAAATTTATCCTTTTAGGTTTGTAAGTTGAAAGTAAGTGCATCAGAAATTTTTCAAGTGTTAGGAGCCATGTTTACTAATTCCTTAGATATAGGTGATTATGAACATTTCTTTAATAAGGAAAAATTTCCAAGATTTTTAAACATATATGTAGCAAAATAAGAATTTAAAAAATTAAATGGGAAATAGAAAAAGAAATAATAATAAGATTTAATATGAAAAAGCTGGTCCGTGAAATTATATTTTAGCAACATAAAGAGTTTATTTCAAAGGAATTGAGTCTTTGCCACAAACTCTGATTTTCTAATCCCAATATCTTTGCAACCCAATGAAGTTGACCGTAGAGATTTCAAGCTATGAATTTTGTCAGATTAAATTTTCTTTGAAATATTAAAAGGTATACACTATGATGTAGGGATTAGAAAATTTGAGTTTGTGACAAAGACTCAATTTCTTTACTAAATAAAAAACAAGTAAATTGTGCCTCAAGAAAAAGGAATTGATGCGCATGATGATTTTTATTTGTTTTTCAGAGCTTCCAAAAGGATATGGGCGAGAGAACGGGTTCTATCCAACCTATGCTTATATAAACCACAGCTGCAGGTCAGATTAGATCAAAATACAGCAATCTTATATATATCTTGCTTCCCGCCGTTTTCCCGCACATGGTCGTAAATTACTATTTTAGCTTTTTTCCGATCAAAATTTGAGGCAAATTGGTCAAGGGGTTCTTGAGTTATGATCGGACAAACAAACAGACAGAATCGAATTTTCACTAACAGATATTCTAAATTTCTAAAATCTGGTAAATATTTGTGCTTATGTACATAGAGGTGCGTGTGGAAGAACATTTTATTACATTGGACATACAATTATGCTTTAATATTCAGTTTATATTTGGTATTTATTAAGTTTGATCATTCTGACAAAGGTCTAAAAGATTCAATATTGGCCTTGATATTTTGAATTAGTAAACATTGATATGATAACAACGAATATTTTCGAGTTTTACAGGCTTTATTCAGACAAAGGATTTAAAGACATTCTTCTATAAAAAGTTGGTTTATGTTAATGGATGGTTAAAATATATATTATGGTTTTCAACTTTTACGTAAAACAGGAACTTAATGTTAAAAAACTACCATCTAATTATCTATCTATCCAACCTTTTAGTCACTGTTTGTGATTCAATCAGTGATAAGGATTAAGAATAGTGTTTAGTTAGGTTTACACACCTAAACAATCAGCTTAAAGTTAGAATTAATCAGTTAATCAGACATGAGGGTTATCAGACATTTTCTTATTCTACTTCTTCTTATTGGAGCAAATCAAGCTGATAAACAGGAACAATCAGATTCATTGTATTTCTATGTTCTATTTTTACTTCCCAACCCAAACTTCCCATCCAGTTTTATTCAATTCCACGCCCGTCCCCATACTTCCTACTCAATTTTCCCCATCCCAACCCAAATACTTCCCACTCAATTTTCCCCCATCCCAACCCACAAACTTCCCACTCAATTTTCCCCCATCCCAACCCACAAACTCCCCACCTTATTTATTGCCCCCTCCCCTTCTTGTCCACCACACTTCCCATACTATTACCCTCCCCTCACTCCTTACTTTTTACAATTTATGAATTGATAAATCCAAGATGCTTGCTTGTCTGGGTTGTTCTGGTGTAATGGTTGGAGTTGGAGCTGGTCTCGGCGTAGGCTATCTTATATTTGGTCTGCCGTGGCGGAACAGTGGCGGAGTATGGTTAGGAGAGAACGGCGGAGGATTCTGGTTGGGGCGGAGGAAGAGAGATTTATGGAAAAACTTTGAACAATTTGAAGAATGACATTTTTGATGCAAATCATTCGTCTGACCATGGCAAACAGACAATTTAGTAATTGTAAATAGTACTTTTGTATAAAGCATAAATTCTGTAAATATATTTGCATCTAAATAAACTAATAAAACATGTTTGCTCTTTTGTTACACAGGATGGAATATCTGTAATGATTTTAAAATGATGTTTTAGTATATCCTTATCATTTCATAAATATCATTATTTTTGTTATCATCATTATGGTCATTATTTTTATCATTATAATTGTTGGTATTGGTATTACAATTCCTATGTTATGAAGAATGTGCAAGCCATAATGATTTAAAAATAATTTCATGTTTTAAAATATTTTTTTTTGTCAATCTTTAGAAGTAACACAGTGACAGTGAGATTTCCTGACAAACACATTGAGGTGAATTATTAAAAAAAAATATTTAGTTTCAGTTTCAATTTTGTATGACTGAGTAAACCTGAGTAAAATAATGGTAAACCTGACTTAGCAGTTAAATTTACAATTTTGTGATGAATACTAAAATTTAAAAAGTTTTGAAAACTACTAATATCACAAAATTTATTATTATTGGTTTAAAAACATGTCTCGATGTTAAACACAAAAAAGCACTTTTAAAACTTTGAAGGAGGTTTTAAAAATTTCAAAAATTGTAAAACTTCTAAATCTTGATTACTTCATTTAACCCTATTCCTGC
>NW_019397885.1:57465-59624 GCF_000591075.1 Eurytemora carolleeae | reverse complement strand
ATGTACTAATGTACTAATGTACTAATGTACTAATGTACTAATGTACTAATGTACTAATGTACTTAAAGGGACTGTTGTTGTAATTTAAAGAGATCTTCCATAAAAAGAAGAGTATGCCTGATACACAACGGTACCTTTAAGTTTAATCTAATAAAAATGTGGAAGATTTTTTTGTTTTTCTATTTTGAAAAATTTCTACAGCTGATATCCGCGAGTCACTTTTTTAAAGAAATAATCAATTTTTAAAGTTAAAAACATTAATAATATATTCATTCTTGGTCCTACAAAGATTTGACTAGTACTGTTGTGAATCTGACATCACACTGGTTCACTTGAAATTACATATGCAGTCCCTTTAATGACATCAAGTTGTAAAGAACGATCAAATAACCCCCCGGTATACATATTGATTATAAATCAGCGTTCATTGATTGTATCTATCTATAAGATCATGTTACAACTATATTTATATATCTTTAATGAACAGATATATTGGATAAATATTAAATATTAGATATATAATATCTACATTTCTTGTTCAGACCGATAAATAAGGCTTCAAGATATTCTGGTTCCATGAGTTTTTGGCTTCAAGAGTTTCTAGCTTCAAGAGTTTCTAGCTTCAAGAGTTTCTAGCTTCAAGAGTTTCTGGTTCCAAGAGTTTCTGGTTCCAAGATATTCAGGCTTTAAGAGTTTCTGGCTTCAAGAGATTCTGGTTCCAAGAGTTTATAGCTTCAAGAGTTTCTGGCTTCAAGAGTTTCTGGCTTCAAGAGATTCTGGTTCCAAGAGTTTATAGCTTCAAGAGTTTCAAATAATTTATTATTATTTCGTTCCAATATCAAATTTAGTTTGCTAAGCATAGCTAATCATCCAAGTAATACATTTTTAAACATTAGTATTGTTAGGACAAAATAGGTATTTACATATACTTTTAGTTTCAGGTAGAAAAATATGTTAAATATGTATAAGTCTTTAGGTCGGAATATACGCTGTGTTTTTGTGTTACGAGTCAGAACTTTTGTGTTATGATTCTAGGGATCAAGCATTGATCTATTGATATTCCGAGATGGTCATACCCTGCAGGGATAACATTAATTGAGGGATTAAACATTTATCTTAAAATTTAAAAGCTCTAACTATCAAATCAAATCAAATATTTATTACATGAAGATGTTGGTAATTTCCTAGAGAATGATTTCTGGAACCCACCCCCCGGCCCCCCCCTCCTATCAATTTTGTACACGCATCTTATATTTAACACATAGATAAAGTTGGTCATTTGGCCGCATCGCTCGGCCCCCTAGCCTGTTATAGCCGCAGCGCTCGGCCCAGTAAGTGTCTTAACCCAACCTAACCCTAAATATACACTAATTTTGTTAAAAATTGTTCCAAATTGTTATGTACAAAATTAAAAGGAGGGAGAGGGGGCCCGAGGGGGGGGGGTTCCAGAAATCGTCCTCTATGACAGACCCAAGATGTTAAACAGTTTCACAATATAAATATCACAAAAGAAGAGGAGAAAAGAAAATGATTTCCCTGGCAGGGGGAGTTTGGGATGGGACTGGGATTCATAAACAAATCCTTAATATTTTTACCATTATGTATTTGTAAAAAAATATTGAACATTCAATAAGATCGTAAAAGATTTACTTCATACAGACATAAAAATATTTGGCACAAATCCATACATTTTCGTACACAAGTCAGTTTTATGACACTTTTTAATGAATTTAAAATGTTTTCTATTTGAACTACAAAATGTATGCAATAAAAAAAAATTTTAACAAAACTTATAACAAATAAACCTGCAGAAGATAATAAATTAGTAGAAACAAAATTAATAGACACAAAATCTAATTTTCTATATCTCCGCAACCTGATGCCAAAATTTGAAATATCTGAGGTTTACGCCATTGCAGGTTTCAAAGATTTAGGGTTCAGAAACTTAAAGTTTGTAGCTAGTAATTATTGCCTTTTGTCCTAAAAATGTCTAATACCTGCTGACTAAGGATTAGAGTGAAAAAGGCGTGGGAGGGGGGTATTAAATAGTAGAATTGGTGTCGAGTCCTGGTAATATTAGGGGTGGAGGATGTTAAATACTAGAATTTGTATTGTGGTGTGAGTAGGGGGAGGGGGTAGGAGAGGAGAGGGGAGGGGAT
>NW_019397885.1:43492-57164 GCF_000591075.1 Eurytemora carolleeae | reverse complement strand
CCCCCCCCCCCCTTCAAACCATCCGGGATTCTTTCAAAATCAACCACACAAAGTGAACAATAAACTAGACCACACTGATGAACACAAAAACTTAACCACATTATACTAACTAGGTATGAGTATATGGATGGGTAGGTATGGGTAGGTTGGGTAGTTTTGGGTAGGTACGGGTAGTTTTAGGTAGATGTGTGTAGTTTTGGGTAGGTATAAGTATTTTGGAAAGTTATGGGTAGTTTTGGGAAGGTATATATGGTTTTGGGTAGGTCTGAGTAGGTACATGCATAGGTAGGTATGGGTAGGTTTAGGTAGGTGGGAGGAATGAATACCAGGAATAAGTATAGGTAGGTATGGGTAGATTAGAAGGAATGAGTATAGGTACTGGGTTGGTGTTTGATTTCATGGGAGTTGCCAGGTTTGATAAGGTTTTATTCAGTTATATTCAAGTATTCTCCAGGTCATAGGATCAACATAAAACAGTACTTAGGCAGTCAAGGAACAAAGGTGGGATATAATCCAATACAAAGGATACTATTGGTTTAGGATGGATTTACTCAGGGTTCTTATCTAGGTTTGTTTCCTGGTATGATGAAGTTTCGACGGACGGTTCGAAGTGGGAGTTATTCTGTCAATCCTCCTTCTTTAGAGGACACTGGAGAGGTTGCTGCTCCTTTTCAGGTTCAAGGATATATACCTTTCTTTAACCATCTCCATATTCATGTTTCTGAACTCCTTTATTAAGCTTTGTGTTTCCCCTGACCTACTTCAAGTATCCATATTCATGTTTCTTAACTCCTTTATTAAGCTTTGTGTTTCCCCTGACCTACTTCAAGTATCCATATTCATGTTTCTTAACTCCTTTATTNTATCGACCTTTATTAAGCTTTGTGTTTCCCCTGACCTACTTCAAGTATCCATATTCATGCTTCTTAACTCCTTTATTAAACTTTGTGTTTACGATTCACAACAATACCCTTTACACCTTCATCTCATTAATAATCTGGAAAGAAACTACAATCCAAAAGTAACACATTTTCAAAAAGAAAATAGCTCATTTTTTCTTGATCAGGCCAAGGTTTTAAGGGTACCATTGTGAATCGGACATGCCTCTTTAACCAGGATTTATTGTTATTTATTGAATTTTTGATAAACTGATAATAAATAAGTAAATAAATTTGATTTAGGATCAGAAGGGACGATATACTCTCACAAATAAGGAGAACATTAACTATTCACCAATAAATACTTTCAGGTTCAGTTTATTCTTTATCCATGCTTCTCCATCCGCTCTACCCATCCTTCTCTATCCGCTCTACCCATCCTTCTCTATCCGCTCTACCCATCCTTCTCTATCCACTCTACCCTTTCTTCTCTATACACTCTACCCATCCTTCTCTATCCGCTCTACCCATCCTTCTCTATCCGCTCTACCCATCCTTTTCTATCCACTCTACTCATCTTTCTCTATCCGCTTTACCCATCCTTCTCTATCCACTCTACCCATCCTTCTCTATCCACTCTACCCATCCTTCTCTATCCACTCTACTCATCCTTCTCTATCCGCTTTACCCATCCTTCTCTATCCACTCTACCCTTCCTTCTTTATCCACTCTACCCTTCCTTCTTTATCCACTCTACCCTTCCTTCTTTATCCACTCTACCCACCCTTTTTTACTTTTCCCCTCTACCCATCCTTACCTTTCTTCTCTACCCAACCTTCCCTTTCATCTTTACCAATCATTCCTTTTACCCATTGCCTTACCTTTCCTTTCCTTTCCTTTGCTACTCCTTCCCGTTTCTCTCTACCTTTCCTTCTCTTTCTTTTCTACCCTTCCTTCCCTATCCGCTCTACCCTTTCTTCTCTGTCCACTCTACCCTTCCTTCCCTTTTATCTCTACCCTTTCTTCCCTTTCCTCTCTACCCTTCCTTTTATCCTCTCTTATCCTTCCTTCTATCCTCTTAACCCTCTTTCTTCCCTTTCCTCTAAAAACTCTATCCAATTGTTAATAAATCTCTTGTTAAAGGGCAAGTATCCGAAGATCCCTGAGAAAGTTGAGAAATAAACAAGACAAGTCTAAGGAGAGAAAAGATGAGAAGGATGAGAAGGATGGGAAGGAAAGGAAATGGGGAAGAAAGGGTAAAGAAGGCAAGGAGGAGAATAAGTACGAGCTGACCATTAGCTACAGCAAAGAGGATTTGACCTCAGAGGTCGAGATTATTCATGAACCAAACTGTCCTTACAAGAGGTAACTTGACTTTCACCATTTATTGACCTTTACCATAAATTGATCTTCACCATAACTTGAAAAAATTTACCATAACTTGACCCTTACAATTTAATGACCTTTACCACAAATTGACCTTTACCATATCTTGATCTTTACCATTTATTGATCTTTATCATTATTGATCTTTACCATCTATTGACTTTTTCCATTAATTGCCTTTACCATTTATAGTCCTTTACCATTTATTGACCATTACCTTAATTGTCCTTTACCATTTATTGTCCTTTCCCATTTATTGACCTTTACCATTAATTATCCTTTACCATTTACTGTCCTTTACCATTTACTGTCCTTTACCTATTTTTGTCCTTTACCATAACTTGACCTTTACCATTTATTGACCTTTACCATTTATTGTCCTTTACCATTTATTGACCTTTACCATTTATTGATCTTCACCATTTATTGACCTTTAACATTTATTGACCTTTACCATAACTTGATCTTTACCATAACTTGACCTTTACCATAACTTGACCTTTACCATAACTTGACCTTTACAATGTATTGACCTTTACCATTTATGGACCTTCACCATAACTTGACCTTTACCATTTATTGACCTTTACCATTTATTGACCTTTACCATTTATTGACCTTTACCATTTATTGACCTTTGCCATTTATTGACCTTTACCATAACTTGACCTTTACCATAACTTGACCTTTACCATAACTTGACTTTTACCATAACTTGACCTTTACCATTTATTGACCTTTACCATTTATTTACCTTCACCATTTATTGACCTTTACCATTTATTGACCTTTACCATTTTTAGACCTTTATCCTTACAGGACCTTTACCATTTATTGACCTTTACCACTAATTGACCTTTACCATTTATTGACCGTTACCATTTATTGACCTTTACCATTTATGACCCTTTACCATAACTTAATCGTTACCATAACTTGACCTTTACTATTTATTGACCTTTACCATTAATTGACCTTTACCATTTATGGACCTTTACCATAACTTGACTGTTACCATAACTTGACCTTTACCATTTATGGACCTTTACCATTTACCTTTATCCATGATATTTATAAAGAGTTGACCTTTACCTAACTTCACCTCCAGCAATACATGACCTTTTTACCTGACTTGACCTTATTCTTACAAGACCTTTAACGTGACATTTAGCTCAATTTGACCCTTATTCTATCATGACCTGTTTCTTGCTTTCCTCTGCTGTAAGTATCCACTGGTCGATCAAAAAAACCTAGATTGGAAGATTCCCGATCTCAGAAATAAAAAAAAAAAATTTACACCATTTTTAGAAGGAATGCTACTTTAAATTGTAAACAGTCCCATAAAGAATTTCAAGAATAAAATTATAATATTTGGTTGGCTCCCCGGATAGAACAACTGAGGATGAAGTAATCCTAAACCTGTAAAAAACTGACTGATTTATTGGCTGAAACCTCTATTGAAATGTAAACTATAGTGTTCCATCGTAAATAAATTATGAGTAAAATGAATTCAAAAAAGTTTATGCATCATCCTGGTCTAAAGTTACATTCATTATTTGACAATGTGATAGATCTCCCACTTCTATCAACTCCTCCTACTTCTATCACCCCCCCTACACTGCACTGGACGCTCTATACTAATCTTAAAACCCAGATTTAGTTTTTGACTGAAATTAATCCGTAGTTAAGTTAAACTGACTTTCTGTAAATATTTTAGGAAAATATTTTAAATTCTTCAAATAGCTGTCCTGTCAATGTAATTGATTTAGAACTTTCCATCTATCTACTCCAAAAATACCCCCCCCCCTTTCTTTTTCCCCTCCCCTTTCCTTCTTTTCCCCCTCCCCTTCTTTTTCCCCTCCCCTCCTTTTTCCCTTCACATCGGATTGGGAATTTCAAATATTTAAGTTGTGGAGGTCTAAGCTAATTAAGGTATCAGTTTGTCCACTAATATGTTTCTACTTCCCGGACATCTTCGAAATTTATTTCAAAGAAATTTCAACTTTTAGACAAATATTTCAAGAACTGAAAGTTTAAGAATTAATCATTTATTTTCGTCTTGAAGCATGTCGTACTTATTTTCCAGTTTAGGTTGGCTTCATAGTTTCAAAACTTTTGTTAACATTCTTTGTTGCAATACAGGACGCGGATACAAATTGAGAATGTACAATAAGGACGCACATTGAAGACTTACATTTGGATTTTATTAATGAGACAATATTGAGGATGCAAAAAGTGTGACATACATACATACATACATACACCCATACATACATGCATACATACATACAAACATACATACATACATACACCCTTACATACATGCATACATACATACATGCATACATAAATACATACATACATCGCATATATTTGTTGACTCTGCACACTTTGTCCCCAGATAGCTATCAAAGACGATCTTTGAGTCATATTTTAGAGAACATGCTGTATTTGAAGAATTTTTATCATTTTTAGACCTGCCTCTGCTATGGAGAGGAGTAAAGGAGGATTTACGAAACCTAAACCTAGACCTTACCATTCACAGCTCGGGCTTAATCAGGTTCATAGTCATAGGTTCCAGGGGGGGGGGGGCTGGTTTATATTTATATATTTTTAAATACTTTTTATTAATTCAAATTCTTGATTGTGATCATAACTTTAGTAATATTAATGAAGACATTGATGATTTCAATAATTCTAATAATGATGATACCGATATGAACCAGGTTGTGGATTCAACTAAAGAGGATGATGTTGATGATGATGCGAAGGTTGATGATCTCGAAGATCCTGAGATTCTAAATGAGGAAATTGAGCAACTCGATGAAGAAAACAAGGTTCTTGTGAATTTTGTTGTCAACATTTTTGAAACATTTTCAAAAATTTCAATGGCTGAAAATTAAAAGTTATTATGATTGAGAATCATTTACGGGACAAAAGAAAAATACGAATCTCTCAAAAGTTTTAGATTTGATCATCTTCAAAATATGAGCATGAGACAACCTGGTTAAAAGGGACCGTTTACTTATTTGGGTAATTTCATAGTAAACTAAACAGCTGTTAATTGGTATTGTTCTTACTTTTCAAAGACAACTGTGGCCGGAGAAAAAGCCGATTTTACAGAGAAGCAATACAAAATGTTCAATGTTATGACAAAAATAGAAATTTAAATTTTTTTTTTCAAAATTATTACATTTACGATTTACTATCAGATACTGCAGTTTTATTTTCGAATTTTTGTTTTAATCATGACATCGACAAAAACGTCAAATAGTGAATAGACAAAGGGGACAGCTTCCATTTGGTCTCGAATTCTGAACAAAAAATCGTCTTTTTCTCCGGCCACAGTTGTCTTTGAAAATTGAGACCAATACTAAATAATAGCTCATAAGCTATTTAGTTTACTCCGAAATTACCCAAATATGTGAACGGTCCCTTCAAGTATATTTTTTAAAAAAATTTTATATAAGGAGATCAAAGAAGAAGAAGACGAAAAAGAGAATGAAGATGACAAGAACGAAAAGAACGAGACTGAACTTTGTCATGAAGAGTATGAAGAGGACGAAGAGGATGAAGAGGATGAAGATAATCATGATGAATATATCGAACCTGTAATAAAGATGAAGAAGAAAGAAGAAGATGAAGAAAGTCTTGAGAATAGTGAGAAAGGTAATTAATTAAAGGGAGTGTCGACGTAATTTCAAATGACCTTCATTCAAAGAGTTACATGCCAGATTCACAAAGGGACCTTGTCAACTTTTAATAGACTCGTTTATCTAATTTTCAGTTAAAAAAGCAAGGATATCTGTAAGTTATTTACTCAGAAAGATCTGAAATTTTTATTTTTGAAAAAACCTATTTCTTATAACTTTTAACTTTGTCTCACTTTCTCATAATTATTATGTCGTTTTCTGAAGAAAAATATATTTACTCTGCATAGAAATGGTATATAATATATCTCTAGAGGGAAGATAAAAGAACGTTTTCTTATTAGAATTTAGTTTGCGGAGTACTAAGACAAGTATCCTGGATAGAAATAGTTCTAGCAGAAGATCAATTCTTTCAGGTTTGTGTCAAATCCGTTTCTTTACTTAAATATATATATTTTTTCAATTTTTATATTTTTCACTTTTGTTAAGAATATATATATCTTAATTCGGATATTTCAGCTGACGTTGGAGAACTCAGAGTTAAGGTAAATCTTTTTAATTTAAAAAAATAATATTCTGCAGAAGTGTGAAAAACCAGAGACTAAACTCGGTATCCACAGCGTACGGTTTTTGATTGAAGGATTGAAGTTTAATTCCGGAGATATACAGGGATTCCACTAAGGAATAATTAAGGATTGAAGTTTAATGCCGGAGATATACAGGAATTCCACTAAGGAATAATTAAGAAATGAATAAAAAGAAAAGAATTGCTTCTATTAAACCGTTGGGGGAACCAACATAAGCGAGTTATGAACAGGTTTAATTAAAAGTATTGACCTCTGGAAAAATCATTCTGAAGATTGTCTTAAGAATAATTTTCCATTTATCTTTTCTATGAACAAATTTCTTTTAAAAAATAATAATATTTAACTTCCAGGGTTTTCTTTTAAGTTTATCTTGAAGTTGCAAGTTAAACTTCAGAATTATTTTCCAGATTCTTTTTAATTTCACTTTAAAAAGCTGTAAATTTTCATTTTCTAGAAAGAACCACGCGGACCCTTGGCAGAATTGTACAGGTAAATAACCAATTAGTATGAGTTTCTTTGTCTGTGCGATCATAACTCATGAACCCCTTGACCAATTTGCCTCAAATTTTGATTGGGGAATTCGGAAGAACCACGGAAATTTTCCTGCTTGGTTTAAAAGTTATAAATTGAGCGGGTTGACTTTAATAGCGTTTAGTTTCCAGGCAAAGCCGAGTTTCCACGCTAGTTAAGTATGTATTACATATATACTCCAGGCTTAATATCAACTGTACAGGGAGCATTTGAACTTGAACCAGGAGCAAAGGAGCAATAGAACTAGTATCAACAGCAACAACAACAACAACAACTCTGAGAATATCAACAATATCAACAACAACAACAACTTTGATAGTATCAACAATATCAACAGCATCTGTAGTTCAAGGATGATCATTCACTCCGAGATTGAATATGATAATCAAGTTAGTAGATTTAGTTGCACTAAAACTGTTGGTTCAGTCTTCTTGAGACGGGTTAAGAGATTTTCGAAAACCAAACTTCGAATTTTCTTTTTGAAATTGGAAAAAAAAGAACCTAACATACGAAATAATATAATCTACTACCTTGCCCTGATCATGAAACTCTGTTTCCTAAACTGGGTTTAATGATCATACCATGTCTTCAGTTTCGGGCTTAGTGCTGCTCAGTTCGAATTTGATAGGATTTCTGTAAATAGTAAAAATGATCCTTTATGAATCATTATTCCTTTTTTTGGAATAAAATTATTGTAAAGTTTAATAAAAGCAAACTTTAACTCAATACAGTTTTAAATTCTGGGAAATTTATTAAAAGTAAAAAAACGAACTAAACGATTAACAATACTAGCTCTAATTTAATCCAAAAATAAGGTTGAGATCAGTGATGTACTGTGTACTACTAAAACAACAACATCTGAAGAACCTATTTCTCAGACGATGGACACAGAAGAACCAAAAATGAAAAAAGACGAAGAAAATGAAAATAAAGTTGAAAACAAGAGAAAAAAGGTAAAAGAAAAAATAACAAATTTTTCTGAAAAAAAACTTCCAAATTGTTTCTTTCAGAGCAATTATGTGTCTGATGTTGACAAGGTAGAATATTTTAATTAAATTTTAGAATTTAGAATTTTCGTTTGTATTTTTACAGTTGAAAGAACATAAATGATATTTTAATTATGTTGTTTAAAACAGTTTATAAACACACAAAATATACTGCAAAAATATTTACAAAGATGGTCATTGTCCACGATAAGAACAGCAATTTTGGTTTAAAAGCTCTTTAATTTATTCAAAATTTTTTAAATAGTTTTAAATTTGAATTCTTTAAACCACCATAAAATATTTAATTGCCTTTATATGACAAATATTGGCATCCTTAGGCTAAAAGTCCTGCCATTGTGACCCACGTGCGTAAATCGGAAAAGGAATCAGAACTGAATCTTAATATTGGAGATATCGTCTTCCTTCATAGGCGTCTCAGGTAGGAAAACAGTTTTTAATCGGAATTTCATAATTCTTAATTTTTCTGAAAAAACATGAACTTTGCTGTACTGAACTGTAATTTATTATACTGTACTGCCATGTACTGTACTGTACTGTACTGTATAGCCCTGAGTGGTACTACGGAGAAAGGCACGGAGTGATGGGTCTCATTCCAGCAAATTTTATCAAGATTCTAGCATATGGAGATGATGGAGAAGAAAAGGTGAATCATTCATTGCATAACATTTTTTTATAAGTAAATTTCTCTCTCAACTGTGCCTTTCTTTTTTTGCAAAACTTAATTGATTTAATGATTTATTTTTTACAATTTGCATCAATTTGTTGTATTGTTCTTAATTTATTTTACAATCATCATCCTCAATTTTACAACAAAAACTTTAAAATAATTTAAGGCTATTTTTTGTTTCCTAGGTGAGGGCGGTGGCAAAGATGAAATACTCTGCTCGAACTGACCGGGAGCTGTCGCTGGAGGTCGGTCAGCTGGTCTATATCATTCATAGGTAAACATTGTTGAATTGACACAAAAATACTTAAAGGGACTATCAACAAAATTTGAAGTAACTTTTTAATTAAAAAGCGCCAATTCTGATTCACAACGATACTCTTTAAACCTTTCTCGAAGCAATGATAATGATTAGTCCAGTTTTTTAGTGCCTCAGATATATACCAAGAAAACGAGGAAAAATGAAAGATAGATAAAACCACGATATCTCTCTTATTTTTACTCAGATAAATGTTTTTAAGGACACCGTTGTGATTTATGGCATTTTTTTAATGTAAGGTCATCTTCAAATTATGGGGACAGTGACAACGTCCTATAAATAATAAGGTTCTATAAAAGACATATAAAAGATTAAATATAAATTATGTGGACAGTGGACAGCGTCCTATAGATAATAAGGTTCTATAAAAAAATATAAATTATGTGGACAGTGGACAGCGTCCTATTAATAATGAGGTTCTATAAAAAAACACATAAAAGATTAGATATAAATTATGTAGACAGTGGACAGCGTCCTGTTAATAATGAGGTTCTATAAAAAAACACATAAAAGATTAAATATAAATTACAGAAAAAAGTTTGATGAAAATGAAAGGGAAAAATGAAACTCTATTCAGGAAAAAGTACAAGAAAAGTTAATTTATAGAATTAATGGCATTAAATAAAAGATAAATTTTTACAAGAAGTAAAAATAAACAGTATTTTTATTTTAATTTTGTTTGATTGTTTAGACTTGATTACTACTGGTTTACTGGTCACTCCTTAGGACAGGTTGGATTAGTTCCAGCTTCATACCTAGATATACTCTCTGCAACCAAGGTTAGCATTAGCTCTATACCAAGATATACTCTCTGCAACCAAGGTTAGCACTAGCTCTATTCCAAGATATACTCTCTGCAACCAAGGTTAGCACTAGCTCTATTCCTAGATATACTCTCTGCAACCAAGGTTAGCACTAGCTCTTCTCAGCAACCAAGGTTAGCACTAGCTCTATACCTAGATATACTCTCTGCAACCAAGGTTAGCGCTAGCTCTATACCTAGATATACTCTCTGCAATCGTGAAAAAAGATTATGCCCATATAATAAAATAAAATTTTTGAAAAAGTAAGAAAAAAGTTCGAAAAAAATCAAATCAGGTCAAAAATATGAAAAGAAGGTCCAAATTGTAAATACTGAAGTGTGATAAAAACGCAAGAAAGAATTCTTCGAATTTGTTTCCTAAATATTAGAATATTCAAAATTATGAGAGTTTACATTTTATTTTACTATTTACAGTAAAATAAAAAGTAGAAATTTGACTCTTTTATTACTTAGCATTTTTATTTCATATTTTCTCAATTCTAAATTTTGGTTGACATTTAGGACGGAGGTCTTCCACCAGTCCCTGTAGGCTGGGAGAAATATGGACTACAGGTAGTTCATAGAGCACATTACACAGAGTACACAGTTCATAGAGCACATTACACAGAATACTAGGAGTACACAGTTCATAGAGTACATTACACAGAGTACTAGGAGTACACAGTTCATAGAGTACATTACACAGAGTACCAGGAGTACACAGTTCCAGAAAACTCAGAGTATATATGAGTTCATAGAGCAAATATTACACAGATACTCAGAGTACACAGTTCATTGAGAATATTGCACAGAGCACTCAGAGTACACAGTTCATAGAGCACATATTAACCAGTTATGGTACCAATTAAATGGTTGAATTTGTCAAGCTTACGTAATTACAGAGCCTTTTTTTCTCATTGTTTTTATTCTTTCTGACTTATCGTGTTTGCTAAAACACCATTATTAGAGGAAAAACTCACATTATTTGAGGTTAGACTAGGAGATCAGATAATTTAAATGCCCGTATTGATATTGACAGTAAGTAATATATGTACTGTAAACAAGTGTAATTCAATATCATTTTAGGATCCTGATAGCATTGAAGTGTTTGAGGATTCATGGGAAGAAGAAAATATGATCATGAAACAAGAACAAGAGAGAAGGAAAACAAGAGAAAAGGAAAAGGAAAGACAAAGGGAACTGGAACGGATTCGAGAAAAAGAGAAAGAACGGGATAGAATAAGAGAAATAGAAAGGCTACGAGAACGGGAGAAAGATAGATTAAGAGAACGAAGCAGGGAGAGAGTGAAAGACAGAGAAAGACACAGAGAGAAAAGCAGAGACAGGCAAAGACACAGAGATAAGTCTAGAGACAGACAAAGATATAAAAGAGAAAGTTTGATGGAAGAAACAAATGTAAGAAGAGAGGCACCCATATTTATTTAGAGTTATTCTTCATTTTTAGTTTAATATTAGATGATACATTTGCTGGTAGAAAAATAAACAAATTAACATTAACAAAATTCAGTATTTCAATTTTTGTTTTGCATAAATAAAAACATCTTTGATTTTTAACAAAGGGCCATTTTTATCTATGTTGACAATCCCTTTAAAGGGACTGTAGATGGGATTTATATCTAGTGGCATGTCTGATTACTAACAGTACCCTATAAACTATTGTCTGATCAGTATAAAGGAGGTTTCCTCATTTTTCCATCTAAAAACTGATTGGTTTCAATTGTGATTTTGCTAAATAAGTGACTTGGACATTTGAGAACATTGATTTTTCCTTTTGGCATAGCTTGAATTTTACATTTAAAAAAGAAAAATTTTATTTTTTATTTTGTTGTAGCACAGCAAGAATAATTTCAAGAACTAAACTGATATATCCATCTGAAAAATCATTATTTTCAGTAGAATTCCTCAAAGTATTTTCTAGCAAGATATTGAAAATATCATTATTTTTGTTCATTTTATCCTGGACACAGACTGAGAAAGACTAATAATCTATTTAAAGATTATTAGATCTACGATTGTCATGGATATCTAAATAGAAGCTATACCAAGGATATTTTTTTAAACATCCATTTTTACTTCCAATTTTTCTCTTTATCTCTTCCTTATATTTTCCCTAACTCTCTTATTTCCCCTTCGTTTCCCCTTCTCTCTCCCTCTCCGAACTGTCAAAGTATCCGAACTACACCTTAAAGGAACTATAGACGTAATTTCAAGTGACGCTCCATTTAAGAAGGTGAATACCCTTTAAACCGGCCTTATCTATGTAACAATTAGGACGATATTGTCCTTTTATTATATAAAAAAGCTTAAATTTTGACATTTTTTGTTGTCTCTTGAGCATGTGACTTTTATAGAGAAACCACAAAGAGAAACTATAACTGTTTAGGTTTAAAAACAAAATTATCCATATCAGCTTGCTCACACGAAAGTTTAAAGGGTACCGTTGATAATTGGACAATGAACAATGATCAATTGAAATTACGTTAACAGTCTCTTTAAAGTCAAGAGAATAAATGGATTCTGGGTTCGACTCTAGAAGTTTGATACTTCTACAACTCAGACGAATTCTTGGATTGAATGAGAATTAAGATTTGTTTTGACAAGTTTAGCAAAACCTTAACAAACTTATATTTTGGATTTATTTAATAAATATACAACTTGATTTACTAGTTTCTCAGCATACGATGAGATGTGAGAAATAACCGTAAAGAACCTATTTAGTCGTAATCCATTTATATGTATAAATATATATTTGGATTGTTTATATCTAACAAAAAACCAAAACAATTGAACCACATTTTTTGTGGAAACTCACATCACCCTAGGGAAGGTTAATTACTGGTCAAAATTACTTAGAGTACGATGAAATTATGGCTTCACGTAGAAAAAACTGTTAACAGCAAAAACTGTTACAAAAAAGGCACAAATCCCCTGTAACCCCAGTTTTATATATTCATGCATGTTTCCAGAATCTTTACACTTCTCTACAATAACATTTTGAAAGATTTCGGGTCATCTTCAAAGTCTCATCCTTTGTGGGCTAATATTAAAATTTAAAGTATACATACACATTACACCATGAAAAGTATATTTTGATATAGTATGTTTGAAATGTAAATTTGAAACTACTGACTGGGCTAGAATGTGTTGGTAGGATGCTGAATCTAAAAATTAACATAAGATAAAATAAAAAGATCTGAAATTGTAGATAAATCATCTCCTGGTACCCCCCATATATATATAGAGCTGGAGTGAAGCTTGAGTGGGTTGGGTTGAGATCTCTTATCTAAATCGAGTCCAATAACTCCAGGAATTTCGGGCTTTTTGCCACCGAACCCTGGGTTGGTCATGATGAATAGTGATGCATACTGATATGATTTTATTCCGTCCCTGTTCCAACCTTATATCAATTATTATGATTGATTGGTGGATACCTCGTGCCAACATAGTTGAATAAATCAGAGCTATCACACTTCAAACCCACGGATACCAGGTCAATACAATATTATACAACAATATATAATTAGGAATATAGAAAACACGAGGTTTAGTCAAATATTAAAGATTTTATTTGAGTTTGTTAAAGGATGGATTCACCCCTGTCCTCTTTATATTCAGTGTCGACATTCAGATTGGGATCAGTTCGATTCACTTTCAAGCTTACTCTAGAATATAGATCTAGAATACAGGATAGATCTAGAATACAGGATAGATCTAGAATACAGGATAGAACTAGAATACAGGATAGATCTAGAATACAGGATAGATCTAAAATACAGGATAGAACTAGAATACAGGATAGATCTAGAATACAGGATAGATCTAGAATA
>NW_019397885.1:41147-42713 GCF_000591075.1 Eurytemora carolleeae | reverse complement strand
TATATATATATATATATATATATATATATATATATATATATATTTTACATATAGTTGATATGTTGCTTGTATGTATTGTATATACAATGAACATGGTACAGTATATATCTGTAACTGGACAATCCTGTATATTTACTGTTAATGGCGCTTTATGTACAGTACAAAGAGGAACAAAATGGGCACTGCAGTCTTGACGCATTTATGATTTAATAAAAGGTCATGTGTTCGAGTACTAATATCCTTTACCTTTTAAATTTTAAAGCGTAGTCAGTCTGATTTTCATCTTAAAATTGAAAAACTTATGTTTTAGGAATTTTTTTATATTGAAATTATATAATACTGGATATGGGATATCATTTGAGTATATTAATAGATCTATATTGTGTAATATCCAATGAATAGTTAGTATCTAGTAGTATGAGGAGCTGGTTGAAAGGTTTACATAGGATTGTTATGGTTCAACTGATCTGTATGGTTGGATGAATGGTGCAGCCCTAGCTCCGATCCCACCCAGAGATCCTATTCTGATGATGGTAAATGACAGGCTATCACCCAACCCTAGTTATATAATTTTCCTAAATTACTAGTCTTCTCCTAGCTCTCCCTCATAAGGTCTTCTCCATTTGGCCCCAGGCCAAGGGTCGAGAACTAGGAGAAATAAATTCCCTGGGCCCTAATGCCCTCAGGAGACTGCTCTAAACCCCTGAAATTGGTTTCGGTTTTGTGGTTACACATTTTCCGGCCACGAAGCCATTGAACACCAAACCGTAAACAAGCTATTCGGGAAAACGCAAAGACGACCCTGCAAAATCTTCTTTTGCCGCGTTTTGTTCCAGTTTTGAGAAAATGGCAGCTACTCGATGTAGTCTGCAGACTCTAGAACAACAATTAATTTTTTGTTTTCCATTTCTTGTAGTTTTAGGAAATTGGATGCGACAAATCATTTCGGAACACTGGGCACACATTTATGCTGCTTCAAGAAATTAAGTTGGCGGCCATATTATTATAAAATTTATTTTTATATTCTGTATTATTTATTGTATTGTGTTATTGTGACTGATGAAAAAATGTGTTCTTTCACATTTTTACAAAAATACTCTTGAATGAGGATCCGAGTTTTAATAATATAATTTTATTTATAATTTTGTTCTCTGAATCTTAACTTTTAATAAATTACACTATTAACAGCAGGCTATTTGGAACTTTAAATTGCATATTTATATATTATTGACATTGTATCATGAAATAAGCTTTTATCGATAATACGCTACATTTTCATTAGTAAACGTGGAACATGGAACCACAGCAGCCAATAGCATATATCTTTTATGAAATTCTAAGCTGTGATTGGTCTAAGTTGAAACTCTTTTCTCCTATTGGTCAAATTCCACGTGGAAGAGAGAATGATCCAAACAATTTAGTCCTGCCTCCGAATTTGTGTTGGGAATGATTGGAGCAAATGGAAATATCTCGGAATTGGAGCAGAGCTAACCAAGCTGACATAGCCAGCTTCAGGGGCTTATCTTGAAGGGGGGAGGGCTGAATAGAGAATACAGAATAGTCTAG
>NW_019397885.1:0-41111 GCF_000591075.1 Eurytemora carolleeae | reverse complement strand
TATGTATATATATATATATATATATATATATATATATATATATATATTTTACATATAGTTGATATGTTGCTTGTATGTATTGTATATACAATGAACATGGTACAGTATATATCTGTAACTGGACAATCCTGTATATTTACTGTTAATGGCGCTTTATGTACAGTACAAAGAGGAACAAAATGGGCACTGCAGTCTTGACGCATTTATGATTGAGGATTTTTCCAATTACTCTTTTTAAACCCGTAGAGCATGCAAGAGGATTATGTATCTAAAATGTACATGTCTGACTAAAAAAAGTGTTCTTGAGATGAGATGCCAAGGCGTTATTTCAAAGTGGATCCGGTCTTGAACATCAATGATTAATTTTGGTAGCTGTCTGTGATGTGGTTTCTTGTACAAACATCTGTGTACAGCTAAATATGTACAGTTTCCTGTGTTTTGTTGTACTTTCTCAAGAGTATATAATTCCTTAATTTATATGTAAAATCTTCTAGAAAATCTACCACTATCTTAAATCCTTCTATTCATTTTCTTTTTTTTCGTTCATTTTTTTATCTATTTATCTATCTATCTATCTATCTATCTATCTATCTATCTATCTATTTATCTATCTATCTGTCTATCTATCTATCTATCTATCTATCTATTTATCTATCTATCTATCTATCTATCTATCTATCTATCTATCTATCTATCTATCTATCTATCTATCTATATCTACCTATCTATCTATCTATCTATCTATCTATCTAGTATAATATTAAGCCTGCAACCTCTACTATGTATGGATGGAACGGGTGGAAAATCTATTATGTAGAACCACACGGCTCCAGAGTTCCATTTCCGGTGGGGGGCCCAGGGGGGCCTGGGGGCGGACTTCCAAACGTTCAGGGAGGGGGGCTGGGTTAAACACGTTCAATCGTTCAGGATTAATCAAAAATGTCTTCATTTCAGTATTTATTTCATTGAGAATAAAAAAGTTAGTTTCTATTTATAAATTAAATTCTAAATAATTTTTATGTTGAGCTTCTACTATCCCTAGGCTCTAACCTGTTAAAAACAACAAATTTAAATAGTAGTAAACCTGGGACTTATACTGCCATAAGCTCAAAACGTAAACAAAAAAGAGTTTTATTAGGTAAATTTTTATGTTGAATAAACCTTAATATTGCTTAAATTCCATTCTGCAATTCCTAATCCCTTATTTTCCCTTCACTACTGCTAGACCCCTTATTTCCCCCATACCCCTCTTAATTTCCCCTCCACCAATTCTAGACCCCTTATTTTCCCACTTACCCCTATTTCCCCCTCCACCAATTCTAGACCCCTAGGGGTTAGCTGTAAGATTTAAACACTTTATGAACATGCTTATTATTATTATTAAATGCATAATACGAAAAAGAGGAATACCATCACCGAATTTTGAATTGAGGGATACATTGTTAACTTTATAATTAGGGTTTCATAGAGTATACATACATATAATTATTAATTACATAATAAATACATACATATGCTTATTAATTATATAATAATATCAAATACTATCATAATCATACATTAACTTATTCTATAATATTATAATTAAGTATATATACTATATACTAATATGCAAAAATGGCACAGGTTTATTTGAAGTACGCGACCAACTTGAAGGAAGTTAAAACAGTTGTACAGTATACGTTCGACAGCAGACGACAAACCGGGACGGTCCACCAGTTTATCTCCTTCTCTTTTCAGTATTTCATGTACAGTACAGTATACGTGTTCGACAGCAGACGACAAACCGGGACGGTACACCAGTTTATCTCCTTCTCTTTTCAGTATTACATGTACAGTACAGAAAAAATGTTTTATGAAAATGTTAAACAATTTATAGAGAATGTATTGAACACTGTATACTGTACACTGTACAGTATATACAGAGTGTATCTGCATATGTGATGTATGCATAATAATTACGTAGTACAATTTAGTGTTTCTAAATTTATAGATAAAAATTCAATGTATGATGTAATACATATATATGTATTTTATTCCAACTGATGATTGGGTCAGACCCATGAAACATTTTGTCTTGGAAGAAATATATATTTAAACATCTAAAATGTATATTTAAACTGAAAAAGTTGAAAATACTATAAAAAACCGCAGGTTCTCTCCAACTCCTATAAAAAATGAAGGGCGGTTGAGCGACAAAAACCTTTTGTCTGACTAAAACCCGACGCAGCGCTGTTCATCGAAATATTTTGAGGTTTTGCGGTTTTACGCACAAACCTCTTCATGATCAATCAATTTAACGGACAAAAACTTCATGGAGAAGAAAAATTAATTTTACTTTCATCATTTTATAATAATTAAATTCAAATTTGTTTATTTTCAACATTTCAACAAAAATATACATACTTATATTTGAAACTTATTACTTTTAGAAACTAAATAAATTGACAAAATAAATATCTTTTACCCCTTTTAAAAAAGTTATTTAAAAATTTTCCTACCCCGCTTGGTAAAAAAATCATATTGTACAGTTACAATCATGCGTAAATTTTTTTTTAATTTGCGGATTTCATAATATTTTTTGGGCATTTCAAAATTTTACAAAATTAAATAATTTAATATAAAAATATTTTAAAATTACATATTTAAAGAACTGATTGGCCGTAAACCTACCCTGAGACAACGTTAGGTCCTACACAAAATTTGGGCCTGATCGGTTCAGCCGTTTTGACGTTTTTTGGATACAAACAAACAAACAGACAAACAAACAGACAGACTGACAAGCTAAATTTATAATATAGATATAAAAACCTAAAAAATTTAAAGAAAGTTTCCACATGAACATGTTTAAAGACCCCAAAAAAAGGCTTTAGAGAATAGGAGTAGGGGTGAAATGCATGCTCATAGCCCAATTGTTCAAGGCCAGCTCATTGAAAAAAAATTAGTTCGATAACTTTTATAGTTTGGGTGCTAGGAAGGGTTGAAAATAAATGCCAAAAAATGTAAAAAATATTTGTTTTGTTTAAAACAAATATCAAAGTGTGACACATTTTTCTACATTTTTTTTAAAATATAGTTTTTAGTTTTTTACACTAACCGAACTTTTTACCGCCCTGTACCTTACCCTAAGCATTAAAATTTTTTTTTAAATTATCCTTTAAATTTCTATTTTTTTTTACAAATTATCCTTTAAATTTCTATTTTTTTTTTACAAATTATCCTTTAAATTTCTATTTTTTTTTACAAATTATCCTTTAAATTTCTATTTTTTTTACAAATTATCCTTTAAATTTCTATTTTTTTACAAATTATCCTTTAAATTTCTATTTTTTTACAAATTATCCTTTAAATTTCTATTTTTTTTACAAATTATCCTTTAAATTTCTATTTTTTTTACAAATTATCCTTTAAATTTCTTTTTTTTAAGTCAAAAAATGTCACAGTGATACTGTCAAAAATGAGAGTGCTAGGGCAAAGAAAACTATAGGGGGCGCCAAACTCCCCCCCCCCCCCGCCTGTTTTGGGTTAAAAGCTTTGTATGATCAAAAATGATTGAGATTTCCATGTAATTGATTATTTCCATTTGTGGTTTCTCTGTAAAAAAAACGACGATATCTTCCACATTGTTGATCAGATTACCGTTGTGAATCCGGACATGCCTCTCTTAAACCGGAGGGTCACTTAAACACTACAACAACCGTCTAACTTGAACCTATTCTCAAAAGTAACATTTGCCACACATTAGAGCAGGATTAAAACACCTTTTGTGATATTAAAAACCACATTTTTAAAAATCAAAATAAAACTTTTATCATACCATTCATACCAAACTTTTTATAACCATCTTAGAAATTTTATAATGTGAATGGATAAAATTAATAAGTTCATGAATATATAAAACAAGAAATATCTTTAAATCACGAAACCTCTTCATTTTCCAACTTCAATTAAAAAGATTTTTAAATATCCAAATCGAATTTTAATGCACAAGCATTTCTTGATTAATTAAAAATAGTTTTTGTGCAAATGCACATTTTAGAAAAGAATATGGGGGGGGGGGGGGGGGGAGGTGAACTAGATTTAGGGTGTGAGGGCCGGGTATAAAGATTAGTCTGTGTCTGGATGTTTGGATTGCAAATAACAAAATAAGTTTGCACTGACATATTGTCAGACCTCTGATTGCAAATCTAGGATTCTGCAGAAATAACGTTTTATAAATTTTATAGGAAAGACAACTTTACCATCAACACAATCTCACCCACCCCCTTTTTCCCCCTTCTTGCACAACCCCCTTAACTACACTTGAGCGTAGCTTCCACTGACCTCCATTTGCTTCTACTGACCTCCATTTGCTTCTCTTAACCTCCAATAGTTTCTCTTGACCTCTCACACCTGTCATTGACCTCTTGTAGCTCATCTTTATCACATATAGCTCCTCTTGACCTACCATAGACAGTTTTGATATCCTAAAAGCTCCTCTTGACCTCCTATTGCTCCGCTTGACCTCTTATAGCTTCTCTTGACCTCATATAGCTCCTCTTAACCTCCTATAGCTCCTCTTAACCGTTTATAGCTCCTCTTGACCTCCTATAGCTCTTCTTGACCTCCAATAGATCCTCTTGACCTCCCTTGGATAGCTTTGATATCCTAAAAGCTTTTCTTGACCTCATATAGCTCCTCTTGACCTGCTATATCTCCTCTTGACCTACTATAGCTCCTCTTGACCTCCTATAGCTCCTCTTGAACTCCTATAGCTTCTCTTGAAGTCCTATAGCCCCTCTTGACCTCCTATAGCTCCTCTTGAACTCTTATAGCTTGTCTTGACCTCCTATAGCTCCTCTTGACCTCCTATAGCTCCTCTTGAACTCCTATAGCTCCTCTTGACCTCCTATAGCTCCTCTGGAACTCCTATAGCTCCTCTTGAACTCATATAGCTCCTCTTGAACTCATATAGCTCCTATTGACCTCATATAGCTCCTCTTGAACTCCTATAGCTCCTCTTGACCTCCTATAGCTCCTTTTCACCTCGTAAAGCCTTTCTAGACTTCCATGTGGAGTGTAGACTCCTGATCCAGGGGTGTCTTATGATATTTTCCAGAGGGGGGGGGGGGGGAATAATTGAATTATTGCGCGCCGAATTTGTTATCCCCACCTGGAATTTTATACATTGAATTGGGTCATTTTTATGAATTAGAAAAAGGGTGGCCGCAAGGAAATATTTTTTGAATCTATTCTTATAAATCAAAACTTAAGGGCTAGGAGGTGCCAGCTCTCTTCTTGCGCTCCTAATTTTTTCATGGGGGGGGGGGCGTTCCCCCAATTTTTCAGGGAGGGGGACGTCCCTCCAATTTTCCAGGGGGGCCTTCCCCCCTTCCCCTCCCAATACGCCGCCTCTGCCCTGATCCCCTTTAGCTCCCCTTCTGTTGACTAGTCTTTATCTGTTCCTTGGCAAAGGAAATTTCCAATTCAGAGTTAAACTTTTCTGTAATCATTTTATCCTTGGTCCAACTTCACAAGTTTCAAGAAATTTCAATAAATTCGACATTTTTTACATTTTAACAATAATATAGACACCTTGGTGCATTTTATACAACAGAGTTAGAGTTATTTTTTCCCTTACATTTTTAATTATATTTTTTAACTAAACTTTTTTAGATGTTGTTGTTTTGGCTCGTTTGGTTTAGTTTGTATTGTTTGGTTTGGTTTGTATTGTTGGGTTTAGTTTGTATTGTTTGGTTTAGTTTGTATTGTTGAGCTTGGCTTGTTTGGTGATATTTAGGTAAAGTTTTTATTAAGTTTTTATTATTCTCACTTGGTTTTAGCCATAGCAAAATTAGTTAATTTAAATATGAAGATTTATTTAGTAAAGGAGTGCTCAACGCTAACATTCCACGTGTACAAGCTTCAATATCTCTTCTCTCATTGGCTAAGTAAACATTTCTCGTTTCTGATTGGTTTTTTTGAATACACGACGTTTGATTGGTCTAAATCCTGCAGATTCCACGTGGAAAGTATAGGTTAGAGTGCTGTGTAGTAAAGAGAATATTATAGTGTGGACAAGCCGGAAAATCATCTAGAAGGAGAAACGGCTAAACTATCCGGAGAAAACCGGACTATTAATATCTTGCATCAAAATATTTATACATCTCCATTCATGTTTGGAAATTAAACAACACAATTTATTGAAAATAACTCTTTGATCAGGGGCATAATTGATAATTTATCCGTAAATAAAATTTTTTAAGGAAAGCTGGAATAGAAAATATTCTTTTTGAAGTGTGCTACGGCTGGTAAACTATTGAAAATCTTTATTTAAAAACAATCTATTGGAAACATTATTTCTTCTTAGAAAATAAAAATATGAAAATACACACAAAGCACTTTAAGGATAAACAATAGAATTAGGCGGGGGTTAGTAAGGAGGGGGGGGGGCAAATGAAATTATAAAAAAAAACATTGAAAAATTGAATCTGACTTTCTCATATATAGCTTCTCTTGACCTCCTATAGCTCCTCTTGACCTCCTATAGCTCCTCTTGACCTCCTATAGCTCCTCTTGACCTCCTATAGCTCCTCTTGACCTCCTATTGAAATTATAAAAAAAAACATTGAAAAATTGAATCTGACTTTCTAATAGATATTGAAAATGTTTAACAATTTGTTTAGGCTGATCAAATAAAAAACTTTTTCACAACAATTTTATTGTATTTAATGGTTGCAACCTCACACACAAAATCGACGAGAATTTTGCCAATTGATTCTTAAAAACTACAGCTAAAAACAAATCCTTAATGGTTTCAAGTCGAGTGCGACTCTTTAGAGTTTGTCCAATCTTGAAAATTAATTGCTTTTTTAGTAGCCTGGATCCTTAGTAGACATAACGAAAAGGTAAAAATTATGTAAAATTAATGGAACCATTGCAAACCTACAATTTTATTGTAGTTTTTAATTCTTGGTTGCAAGAAAAAGATTTCAAAGTGCTTTACAATAAATAGATTCTCTGAACTAGAGCTCTGTTCACGTCAAACTAAAGTAAAGGAATTGAGTCTTTGCAACAAACTCTGCTTTTCTAAATCCTATATCTTTGGATTCCAATGTCGTAGACCTTAGATATTTCAAACTATGAATTCTTTTAAATCAAATAATATAAGTTTGAAATATCAAAGATTTACGACATTGGATTCCAAAGATAAAGGGATTGTAAAATCAGAGTTTGTGGCAAAGACTCAATTTCTTTGGCGAAAGATTGAAATATTTTATGTTTTCTATCAGCACTGCTCTCGTTAAAGAGGTATTGAGAAGAACTAAAAACTAGAGGAGCTACGAGGTTGCAAAGTTGTGTCTCATAAATATTACCGTCTCCTTCTACTTAAAAAATTTCGACAAAAAAAATTTATTTTGATACTAGCCTAGCTTTGACCGGAACCTAAACTTTCTCACTCAAATCAGAATATTTAAACCAAGCTAAGAACATTTCCAAGTTCCCTGATTAAAATTAGAGGCAATGTGGTGAAAGGATTCATGAGTTATGATCGCACATAAAAAATGACCAACAGAGATTACTACTTTATATATATACAAATTTTTTGATATGATGATAAATTAAGTACGATCTCATTTTCGAAGTCAACCCCCCCCCCCCCATGGTTGTACATTTTTTATTGTAAAAGCCTGAAATCACAGGTCCAATATCTTTTATTCGACACCACAAGAATTTCGTCAAATTTACGTTAAATTGATCTTTTTCCTTCTTTTCAATCAATTTTGTTTCATAATTTCAACATGTCATGGCTTAAATCTGGTCCATACTGCCCCTAGCACAGACCCTGGGGTTAAATTTATGAATAGATCAATAAATTTCATCTACATCTATCTATCTATATTTCTATATATATCTAGCTATCTATCTACATATATCTATTTATATTTCTATATATATCTATCTATCTATCTACACTCATTTATCAATAATCTGTATATAATATATATGTACATTATACATATTTTAAAATCAATTCCAAATATTTCTCTGACAAATTGTTAAGATTAATATTTAGAAATATGGACTTCATCCACATACCACGTTAAACTGAACTAAATTTCACGTAAGATTTAAATCTTACATATTTCCGATCATAATTCATTATATTGAATAGCCATTGAGAAAAAATGGTATGTATTTCAATTTTAGTAGTTTGTAACAAAATAAGTTATCTTTTCTTATATTTGTTAAAAAACCAAACTAGAGGAACTGCAAAGACGTACAATGCAAGTGATACCAGATATTAGATACCAGATACCAGATACGATACCAGATACTGGATACCAGATACCAGATACCAGATACCAGATACCAGATACCAGATACCGGATACCGGATACCAGATACCAGATACCAGATACCAGATACCAGATACCAGATACCAGATACCGGATACCAGATACCAGATACCAGATACCAGATACCAGATACCATACCAGATACTGGATACCAGATACCAGATACCAGATACCAGATACCAGATAGATACCAGATACCAGATACCAGATACCAGATACCAGATACCAGATACCAGATACCGGATACCGGATACCAGATACCGGATGCCTGTGGCCAAAATATTAGCTCAGCTTCTGTACTTTTTTCTCCTATGTGCATTGTAAATGTGATGAGATATGACGCCAGGCTACATTTGTTGCATGAAACGTGCTGGGTCAACTTATCACTGGTTAGTCCAGACTGGACGGTACGAATCAATGCATAAACATAGTACTGACTCAGATCATAGAACGTTTGACTCAATGTGACGCATTAGTTCTATTTTATTTTTCTCTCAATACCCCCTTGAGCATCATGAATTACTGGTTATAAATTTATAATATATATATTCCATAGTTCAGGTTTAGTTAAGACTAGTTTAATACATATTCCAGAATGCTTAATGAGCCCATTGGGAGGCTTAGCTCAATGGATTTGGCATGCTATTATGCTATTATGCACACCCTAATCATTAACATGAATAGATAGATAGATAGATAGATAGATAGATAGATAGATAGATAGATAAATAAATAGATAGATAGATAGTTAGATAGATAGATATACAGATATATAGATAGATATATAGATAGATAGATAGAAAATGAAAGGAAGGATGAAAAATATAAGAATAAATTAATAGATGAATGAATAATATAGGAAAGAATGAATAAATAAATAAAAAATCTAAGAAAGAATCAAGAAATGAAGGAAAATTTTAGAAAAAATGAATAGGAAAATAAAAAAATAAAAGAAAATGAAAAGAAGGATTTAAGTGGTAGATTTTCTAGAAGAAGAATTTACATATAACTTTTTTATCCTTAATATTTACATAAAATTAAGATTAAAGAATAAACTGTTGAATATTTGTTAAAAACATCTCTCTAAGTGTAAGTAGCAGATGTATCCTGTGTTGCCCCGTATTTTGAAAAAAGTAGTAAACAACTTGTCGGAAGACGACCTCCTTTCTGACTGAGTTTACGCACGAGTATTAAAAAACCACATTTATTAGGGTAAATATTAGAAATTTAAAACATTTTTGTTCTTCTCAATAGCTCTTCAATAAGAGAAGTTATGATTGTAAACATTTAATAATTCAATTTTACGTGAAATTTACTTTAGCTTAAGATGACGGTCTGCTGTACATACTACTTGTACAAACATATTCTGACGGTCTGCTGTGCATACTACTTGTACAAATATATTCCGACGGTCTGCTGTACATACTACTTGTACAGATATATTCTGAAGGTCTGCTGTGCATACTACTTGTACAAATATATTTTGACGGTCTGCTGTACATACTACTTGTACAAATATATTCTGACGGTCTGCTGTACATACTACGTGTACAAATATATTTTAGGCTTAACAACTACGCATTCAAATACCATGTTTTACAGTCTGGGCATGGTTTTTATACGTTTTTTAAAGTCAGGAATTTTCAGGCTCTCAGGACACTTCACAAACTTCTGTGAAATTTAATTCAAAATTGTATCACCAAAATTGTATCACCAAAATTGTATCATCAAATTGTATCACCAAAATTGTATCACAAAAACTGTATCACCAAAGTTGTAAAACCAAAAAGTTTTTTTTTATTCCACAGTGCAAAATGTTACTTCGGCAAACGAATAAGCTTGAACGATGTTTTAATTAGTTTGCCAACTAACGATAGATTTTTCTTCGTTCAGGTTTATATCTTCACAGAGTCAAAACTTTGTCTAATTTAAGAAAAGAAAACTGTTGTAAAATGAAATTTTGAATTACATCAGACTACGTCAAATTTCGTGAAGCCCTTTAAAAACCGGAAATCAGATATAAAAGAGTAATGGAGACAGTAGGTTCTATTGTGTACAAGTACTGTACGACGACAGACATCTGTATTCAGGGATATTTAAGGATCCTTTGGATACGAAAAACAAAATCTTCAAAACTAAACTAAATTCTTAAATTTTATGTTTCATGTTAAAAATTGGAGTATTTCTTTAAAAGTTGTAAACTTAACCCCTGAATAGGTATAAAATGCAAAGAGTTAGATGGCAGTCAAAAAACCTTTCATGGAACTGTAGCATGGCGTGCCGGGACACAATAGGCCTGCATAGCCTGTCCAGGTAGAGCTATGTGCACTCTGTGTTAGTCTACCGAAAATCATTGAATATCTAATAAAAGGATAATTCCGATATAATACAAGTAAATGTTTTCTTTCATTCCATGCATTCAGTTTGATTATTTTTTATAAAACAATCTTTAGATATTTCAATTATTGCATATTTGTTATATGTCTGCAAATGTTTTTTAATGCTATGACTCCTTAAAACGAAAAACCCTAGTGATAACCAGAAAACTGTAGAATAGGCAGACGACATCAAAGCAATTTACTAAAGTGCATTTGACATTGTATACAAAGCAAATAGCTTTGTCAGTAAGTTATTAAATCAATCATTAAGTGAAATGAGTCTGTTTACACTGCACAATTGCTGTGTCTTATGTTAATTGGATTATTTAAAGTCATAACTTGAGTCATAAAGTCGACTTCCTATTCCAGAGTTTTCTGGTTATCACTGTACCAAATCTTAAAAAGTAATTGACTTTTTAAAAATAGCAAATAAATTATTATTATTACATATAAAATATCGACATAATAAAATATAAATATTTGAAATAAAGATATGAAAGCCTGGGGTTGATTAGTGAATGATAAGTTGAGAGTAAACATGAGAAACACTACACACACATTATTCAAATAAAAGCTTCATGTTATCAATACACCCTCAGACACACTAAACTAAACACTATCCACGTGGACTTCTCATTCATTTTACCAATAGGAAGCCAGGAATTTAATTAGCCAATGAAAGTGCAGATATTCATTTGTGTCGTCCAATAGGAAGAGAGGATTAAGGATTTATTATCGAATCCACGTTGAGCGTTGAAGGTGATTACAGAGCTGTTAAATTAGTGAATAGATTGCTGTAATGGGTTGGTTAGCCCCCCCCCCCCTCCCCTTCTCGTTAATGTATTCAGAAGGTCTACAGGATAAAGTAGCTAATTACATATGTACACGTTCAGAAGCTAATTATCCAGGCATCATTAAAAACAAAATATACACAACGAAACATATAATCTGCACCAATTTTAATATGCTATTTCTTTACCAAAATCAGGGTTATTCATGGGTTTATAACACATTTTACTCTTTTTATATAAATGTTTTAAACTTTTAAATTAATCACAAAATGTGAGAAAGTACAAAAGAAGTAAACTAGGTTTGGATATTTTACAAAATTCCATTATTTTCTACACAAATATATAAAAATATATTTCAGGCTATAGTAATTGAAATTTCAAATCATCTGATGTATATGCCCCCCCCCCCAGATCTTACAACCTTCATTTTATTTTGGTTTACGGTAGGATTCTGTGTACATTTTTCAGTCCACTCTTGGCGTTAATATGCATTGAAAAAGCGAAACAATTACAATGGTGTATATAAAAAGGACTTAGTTTTGAGAAGATAAAAACTACCCCCCCCCCCTGGGGGTGGATCTCTGACCCTATCTATACATTTTACCCCCTATCTTGCTGCCCTTTATTAGCTCTGTCCTAGTCTCCCCTTATCTAATTTCCTTTAAACTGATATCCTTGTTTTTAAATTTTGCCTGTGAGTGTATTTTATACTTTGGTAAAAGAGCAACAAATCATTCAGTATTTAGACTAAACTCTCAACACTACACAATTTAACAATTTCTCTCACGAGGACTGGAAGGCCAGCCACAAAAATTCTTCGTGTGAGGGACATATTTACTCAACCGAGACACCTTTAAAAACTCATCCTTGCAATATTCTTGTTAAAAAGTATAAAGTTCTATGGTTATAAAAAGCTCTATTTCAAATCATATACAACATATAAGAGGTGGCTCAGACGAGAAAATAATCAGTATGTGGCTCAGACAGCCCTCCTCTTACGACATCATATACATGTATATACATTGTATATTATACAATACATGGACTGTCTAGGTTTACAGATTAAATACATACGCCCCTAATAATATAGACAAATGGTTCCCAACTGGTTTATTTTACACATCTAAGCATTAAAGGATACCAGGTTTTTATCCGTTTAAATATGTTTATCTTACCATAAAGTTACAAAAACAACCCTAAAAACGGTTTATATTGAAATTCTTTTTTGAGATTCTTTCTTTTTTTGTGTGAAGGGTGGATGGGAGGGGAGCATAGGGGAGGGCTTAAGAGGAGATATCTAAAACCCTTAATGCATTCCAAACTTTGGGTTTATAAAAAGTTTGAGGGATAGGGGCACAATGATGGGGTATACTTGACATAATTGATATTGAGGAAAGGGGTGGAGAGGAATGAAATGACATAAATGTGTGAGTCGTATATTATATATATTCAATACATGTTTATCGGTTGATATTTGGTCGAGGAGTCGTATATTATATATATTCAATACATGTTTATCGGTTGATATTTGGTCGAGGAGTCGTATATTATATATATTCAATACATGTTTATCGGTTGATATTTGGTCGAGGAGTCGTATATTATATATATTCAATACATGTTTATCGGTTGATATTTGGTCGAGGAGTCGTATATTATATATATTCAATACATGTTTATCGGTTGATATTTGGTCGAGGAGTCGGATATTATATATATTCAATACATGTTTATCGGTTGATATTTGGTCGAGGAGTCGTATATTATATATATTCAATACATGTTTATCGGTTGGCTCACAAGGCAGGTGGGGAGGGTTTTGAAGGGTTTAGATTTGATCACTATGACACTAACCTTTAACTCCGAAATAATAAAATTTGCAAAATCATCAAAAAAAACTCTCCGAATCATCAAAATTTCTTTTAAACCAATAAAAACTCTCCCTGTCTATCCAAAAGCACCTGTAACTCTCCTAAACTATACTTAAACTCTCTTAAATCTTTCTAAACTCTCTCACACCTTTCTGAAGTTTCCTGATTTATCTTAAACACTCTCTCAAACTATCCTTAATTCTACCGACCCATCTTAAACTCTCTCAATCTATTTTAAACGCTGTCAGCCCATCCTAACCTCTCTCAAACCATCTTAAGCTCTCTCGAACCGTTTAATACCCCTTTTGAGCATTTATAACCTCTCCCTATCCATTTAAAACTCTCTCGAACCTTTTTTAACTCTCTCTCAAACCATCTAAAATTCTCTTAATCCATCTTAAACTCTTTCAAACAATCTAAATATATCTCTCGAGCCCTTCTAAACTTTCCCTAACCATCTTAAAATCACTCAAATCATCTTAAACTCTGGCAGACCGTCTTAACTTATTTTCTCAAACCATTCCTTTCTCTCCGGACCCATCTAAATCTATGTCATACCATCTTAAACTGTGGCAGACCGTCTTAACTTATTTTCTCAAACCATTCCTAATTCTTTTAACCGATTTTAAACTCTCTCGAACCTTACTAATATCTTCCAAACCTTCTTAAACTCACTCAAAATTTTCCTAGACTCTCCTAACATCATCCAACCTACTATAAAACTCAACCAAACCGTTTTAAATTCTTCCAAAACGTTTCAGATTCATTTAGATCAGATTCAGAAAACGTTAACTTTAAGTGATTGTTGTTATATCAAGTGACCCTCCATTGAAATGAGGCATTCCCCATTCACAGTGGTACCCTTAAAACATTCATCTGATCATTATTATTGAAGATATTGTCGTTTTTTTATTTCATTTATTGTTTCTGAAGTAGAAACCTGCTGCTCAATTTTAAAGTTGAAAACACGGATACCTCATTCATTCTTAATCATACATACAAAGGTTTCTAAACAAGAATTTTAATTTAAAAACCGTTTGAAATAATTTCTTTCAAAGTGTAAGGATTAAGAGAGATCTAACTTCCTTGAATGGACTCTTCTAGCCTAACCAGTAACTGCATACCATAACATATATAAATCATCTCCAACTATACTAGGAGTTAGAAACTTTACAATCTTTTCTAAAATATTTCTTTCTTTTCCTAAGCTTTTCCAATCTATGTTTACCTCTCTCCATGTTTACTGGGGGAGTCTGAAAACTAAACAATATATACGTTTATATACTGAAAACTAAACAAAATATACGTTTATATACTGAAAATTAAACAATATATACGTTTATACACTGAAAACTAAACAATATATATGTTTATACACTGAAAACTAAACAATATATACGTTTATATACTGAAAACTAAACAATATATACGTTTATACACTGAAAACTAAACAATATATACCGATATAAAAAGGATGAAAGAATATGAAAAAGAGAATTCAGTGCTACAAATCATAAAATTCTTACCGAAATGTCAAACCTGAAAAAAAGATAGACGACCATTCAAGTATGTTTTCTTAGAGGAAAAATACGAGAAAACAAGGAATTACTATTCACATAAATATACTTGCAGGCAGAAACTATCTACGCATATATTCTGATTTATTTCTAATATATTCTACAAGGTATATATTGTATCTAGATATTATTAAGAATATGAGTCTGCTTGTTAAGTATAGGATGCAACTGCTCCAGTATCTGGTTCCCTAGCTCCCAGAGTGTATCCGTCCTACTCCAGGTAGACCTGGAGAACAGGATGATTACTCCGTTCTCTTGATCAAGGATTCCGGACAGTTTCTTATCCAAGATCATCTTACTCAACCTTCTCTCAACCTGCAATAATAATATTTACAACAAAATGGTCTTAATTGGAGGGATTTCTGTATTCTATATTTCACAAATATTTCAATAGCAGTTTAGGAAATGATCTTATAGTATAATTATACAATTGGAGTGCTCGGCGTTTCCCGTGGAAGTAAATGGTTAATGTCACCCCACGGGGAAGGTTCTCTTAAAAAAGTTTGGCCAGCTATAGCGAACATATAAATGAGCGAAGAGCTTTATTATACAGAAGATATATGCTATATAATAAATATAAATATATATGAACGAAGAGCTTTATTAAATAGAAATACATTGTTCCTAATATAAGTTTGTGATTTAAGCATTAAAAGCCTAGAAAATACGTAAAATTGAGTTGACTATAGCTATGTTTGGTATTTATAAAGCAAGAATATTATTATAAAGAACCCTCAGGATAGTTTATGGTGTGAACACGTCAAATATATTATTCAGTTTATTATTTATTACTCACAAATATTTTCAGAGTAAATATGTAGTTTTTATATTTACATATTTACGTATTTACGTACACAGAGGAATACTAGTATACTGTCTAGTAGTAGTAGTATCTTATTCAGATATATAGAGTAGAGTATACACAGTATACACAGTACAGACTAGATTCTATCAGATATATTTTCATTTCTTCATTTATTATTTACAATCCCCCCCTTTGTTGTAAGAGCTGTACATTACAGAAGAAATTGAACATAATGTGTATATATTCTCCCCCCCCCGCTCCTTACCGTACCGCAGGGACCCTGGAGAAGGATGAATTATAGCAACGTACTAATGCAAGGAAAGTTATTTCAGAGGTGTACGCATTTTTTGTACTGCAGTGTACTGTCTTTGGGCGGAAAAGTAAACACAAGACAAATGTCACAGCCTGACATGGAATCAATTTAAAAAAAATAATCTATGAAATATTCTGGTCATAGGAAACTATTATGTGAATTTTCAAAATAATCAAAATTAAATGCTTTTCTCCTCCTCGAATACTAGACGAACACTGATGAATCTATTCTTTTTTACAAATTCCGCCCAGAGAGAACTGGTTTCAATATGTACGCAGAGTATACGCGACCACAATTAACTTTTATTTGCATTAGAACCTTGGATTATAGAATCCAGAGCCCGTTCTCTCTCATGAAAACATATTTAAACGTTTATATTTCTATTCAATATTATAAGTTTTATAGCGCTGAGTTCGATAGTAAATACAGGTCCATTCAAAAACCATTACCCTCCAACGAGAAACAAACAAAATTATATTTATTCTATCATTTAGAATCGCTGGTAGAGGTTAGAATGGGCGTTCCTCTCTTCCCCTCATCCCCTTCATACTTCGTTTCTCTGCGTCCTGAGAGTCCGGAGTATAGAAGCAAGCTAGAGATGACGACCTGGCAAACCTCCTTGGAAGGGTAGCAGTGAATACACTGAATAATTCTGTTTAAAAAAATAAAGAGGTTTTTAAGTGTAGAAAAGGTTGTACCTCTCTGTAAATAAGATCTGGTCTATACGACACCCTTGTAAAAGTATGTATTATATAGTCTAGAAACTCTGACTAGGGGGGGTATGTTCTTGAATTATCGGAACAAGTTTTACAAGTCTTAAGGGTCAGAGATGAAGGGGAGAAAGAAGTGTAAAGAAAAGAGTACTGTATACATTATACAAGATTACTATTCTGATTAGGATCCTTTGCATTTATATTGTTCTATTACCTTCTTATGTATATATTTAGACTATAGAATATAAAATCATTACTATTTGTTTATTTGTCTTCAACTAACTACTTATTTAGATTTCCTGATGAATAATTAAGTTTGGAGTTCTAAATTTAGCCCAAAGAGAAATGAAAAACGAATAGTTAAAAGCCCATTTTAATTATGAATTATCCCTGCAGGCATCAGAGACTGCGGATGTACTCAATAAACTACCCCAGCAGCATTTATGTGGTTCATTGAGTACATATAATGGTCTTCGTGATAAGCTTTAACTATCCGTAGTTTTTTTTATATGAAATAACTTCAAAATTTTCATTTTAGTTTAAAGTTGTGTCTTGCAGTCTTGAATAATGGCTAGAGGTTACTTGTATCCATGTATATTGTTTAGTACAGCTGTATATAGAACTATACCTGGAGAACTGGAAGATCTATTTTATCTGCAACATACTGAACTTGAACCCGGGAGTAGGGTTTGAGTATCTTGATAAGGTTCTGCTCCATCATGTTCTCCTGCAGTTTCTCCAAGTGGAGGAGAACTACTGGATCCTGCTCCAGTACTTCAGAGTACTCGGATACAGTTTTCATAAACTGGTTTAGAGAACTAGAGGTTATAGCTTTAGATATATCTATCATACAAGCAGTTTCAGGTCCATTGTAGTTCAACTCAACCTCTCCTGACATCAACTAGAAGTATATTTATTCAATTAAAACCATTATATAAATTAACCGATTGAATATATTAATACTAGCTTGAGAACCCAGCGTTGCCCAGGGTAGTCATAATCACTACCGAAGTTTACCCGCTCTTGGTAGTAAATTACGGTTTTAGCCTTTTTAGAACTTAGAATCTTAAAACCAAGCTAAGAACATTTCCGTGGATCTCCCAAGTTCCTCAATCAAAATTTGAGGCAGATCGGTTAGGGGGTCTATGAGTTATGATCAGACATAAATACAAACAGAGATTACTAATTTAGATATTGTAATTTATATAAAGTTTATACCCTGGGTATATCCTGGTTCTGCTTCAGCATGATTTTACAGAGTAGCATATACTTGAGAGCACGTTCAGCAGTCATATCTCCAAGATTATCATAAATATCAAATGCTTCATAGAAGTATGAGAATGCAGTTTTAAAATCTTTGGAGTCAACTGTGCTTAGAATACCGCTATGCATATCTATCTCAGCCTGAGTAAAGATTAGATTATTAACTAATATTTATACTTATTGTACAGTGTACAGTGCACAGTGTATTGTACAGTTTACATACTCAAGATTAATTGAAACTTTACACCATCTCGGCCTTGTACATTGTACAACGTACAATATATCCAACATTGCACCGAATTTTACTTGCACTACCATTGCAAGAATAAATAGTGAATTTAATATGATACAGTGACTGCTATATTAAAGCGGAAAGGGAGAAAAAACAGTATTTGATTCTAATCTAAACATAAGATTTATGTTTTCATGGGATCGAAACAACTCGTATAAGAGAAACGATCCAACAATGTGAAAACTATGTTTGTTGAACTTTCACACGATCTATGTTGGCTAAAAGATTCCAAGATATTTTAAGAACCACTGCATACCTGTTCTGTAGGAGGTATGTATATTGAGTAAGCTGTAACCTTGGCAAGGTTCAGAGCTGTTCTAGATTTCTCCAGGTTATCCAGTCCTAGGTAGCATTTACTCTCCAGTAGGTAAACACGAACTAGGAGTTCACTACAACACAAGGAAAATATACCAAACAAAGACCAGATCATATGAATAGAAGAAGCAGTTGATCTATACAGACTAAACTCAACTACTACTCTTCAGCTTGACCCGGCAAACTAGAGAACTGGATGAACCGGCGCGGCCATGTGTGGTTTTACCACTTCTGGCTTTTCATTAAATCTGGTCCAACTTTTTATTCAAAATTTTAGTTTCAAAAATAATGCTTTTAACGTGGTAAGTGAATGATAAAATATTACATGAACATTGTAAAGTAAAGAAAAGTATAATGCAGAACAGTACAGTGGAGTTGATGTTTAGATTTAAGGACGTGTGTACAATCTATTGATATATATAATCTAAAGGGAGTGACCGGTAGTTTTGTGGAGAAATCTTTTAGGAATCATTAGAGACCTAATTGCATATGAGACGTTTTACGGTGCATATTTGTTCAACAAGAGCACAAATTCAATTTTTAAAATCCTCATAGATTGTTCATTTTTGAGAGATGATTTTGAGAAGAATTCAAAAAAGACGATGAAAAATGTAGTAAAAATTCTACAGTAAACTAATTAGTTGTTTAGGAACAGGTTAAGAAAATAAAAGTTAACTATTATCATCGAAAATATTATCTTCTTCAGATATTGGTTTTTGTAATGTCTCTTTGTTCACAAACATTTTCTGTAGATTTACTGGAAAAGACGACATTTGAAAGATTTGAAGAAAAATCTGCGAACAAATTCATAAAGAATAAGAAATTAAGTATAATGATGAAAAAGAAATAATTGATTCTAATCATTGATTTATTGAAAAAAATACAATTGAAAAATATGTTCCTAAACATCTAATTCGTTTACTGTAGAATTTTTATTACAAATTTTGTCGTCGTTGTTTAATAATTAAAAAAATCGATTCTCAAACGTAGCCAGCTAAATGGATGATTTTGAACGTCGACTTTGCGCTCAAACTCAGTAATTATGGATCATTAAAACGTTTTATAAGTCTCAAATGAATTCTAAAAAATTTCTCCACAATACTACATTCTCAGTTCAACTACCATGCATAGACGGTCATTCCCTTTTAAGATCAAAATGATATAACCTGTCATTAATTTTCTTCAGCTGTATAATCAAATTTGCGCCCAGATTTAAAGCTTCTGTGTACTCTTTCCTCTCATAGTACAGCAGCATCAGTCTTACCTAGTTTAGTGTAGTACAGTACAGTACAGTACAGAAGAATACAGTACAGTAAATTATCTTTTCATTACTCAATATATTGCATTTATGCTGCATGTTCAGACTTCATTTTATGCATTGTACGATAGCATTGTTAATACAGAGGGTAGATTTAATGAACAGCAAGATATGGTTGATTCGCATATATGTGGTTCAAGTTTCAACCCCTCTTAAATCTAGCCATGACCAATTTCGTTTATTTTTATTTTATTTTACTGTTTATTTTAATCTTAGATTGTCCCTGGATGTGAAAAAATCCTCGAAGATAATTCAATAAAATAAATAATCAATGTCAAACCTTAAGTTCTCTTTGAAATTTCTACTGGTTACCTCAAAGTCAATCAAGATACGTGAACAATCACTTTAAGCAAGTTTACCTCTAAATATTGTCTCATGGTCAAATAAAAAATGTAAACATTAAGTCTGTAAACTGTACTAAAGTATTGAACATTTAAGAAAAAGACCTCCAACGATTTTCTGAGAAATGTCCTCTCCTCTTCTGTAGCCCACTGTATACAATCTACCAGAATACCAACAGCAAAGTCTGAAGAAAAAACTGTATATTACGCAGGTCTCTTAATCTCTAAAATCATTTCAACATGTTTGATAGTTTTACCTGAACGAGAATCGATCAAAAGATAGTTTTCAACCAAAGCTTTGATGAGCTTGGCCCCCTTGATCCTGCTCAAGGAGCTAGCGATCTTCCTCGCTTCGGGAACCAGCTTTCTCAGATCCTCATCTCTTCTCTCTATCCTGAGGTCAAACTTTTTGTTTTATTTATCCTTGGATCAAGCAACATCGAAAATAATTTTTTCCTCCAGGATTTAAAATTTTGTTAAGGTTTTATTCTGAATTGTAAAAAAGAAATGATTTAGGGGAATATCAATGAATTTTGGGGAAAAAGTACCAAAAAATTGACTTGTGCAGGCTGTCAAATTCAATTTTCACCCCCAAAATCATCAAAAAGAATTTAATAATTCCTCTTGAATATCCTGTGATCAGAACCCAAAAAGGATAGATAAAAGTTGAGGGACTATTACCCAAGCACCTATCCATCAAATTAAAATGCTACAACTGTGGATATCGAGGTCAAGCGTTGTAAATTAGCGCTATCCAATAAAAAAAATTGTAAAAATTTAAAAGTAATATTAGCAAAAACTGTCTTTCTAAACGTTTTTCAAAATTTCCTATGTTTACTTAAATTTCTTATCTAAAAAAATTAGAAATATATTTACATTAAAGAACTCGAAAGTTCTAGAAGACGGCTTTCCTCCTGTTCCATTTCAGTATTCATTTTTGATATGAAAAGAGTATCTGAAAACAAATTGTGGATTTTACTAACGAAAAGTTGCGCATTTTCAGATTTGTAGAATTAAATATAAAAAGAAACTTTTTGAATTTACTACAAGCTATTTTAAATGTAAGATTTTGAGTCAATTCTCGAACATTTGTTTGCATTAATCTCTGCATGATGTTGAAGTAAACGTTTGTGTACATTGATTACATGATTACATCGTATATCCTGAAAAGTATGGAGTACTGTTATTCAATAGATCCTGATAATTCAATATAATCCAAGGGATATACATACATTACATATACACACATCTCAACCAGTCGATATTCAGTATAAGGTTAATATATTTTCTAGTTTATTATTTTTCCAAAGCCTTTCCAGGGGCAATACATTTACCAATACTTTTCCGATATTTTACTTTTCCATGCGCTATTTGTAAGATTGTAAGACCTAAAAGGGGATGACATCCATACATTATTTTCAAAAAGAACACAAAACCATATACGAAAATGGTTGATTAACACTGCAAAGTAGGTTTGAACCAATTGACAAGGTCATAGTTGTCATTGGAGTGTAATTGCTTCAAATTAAAAACATTTTCAAATTAATCAACTTTTTATGATCTTTTTGTGAAAATTTACGAATATTCTTTAGATATATATTGTCTGTAACTCCCCCCCCCCCCTCTCCTAGTCCCTGTGTAGAGCTGAGAGAAAAGGGTTTATGAGAGTAATCTTGTAGGTTCAGATAATCTAGATATAGGTCTCAGGAGACCCTTTTCTAGGCTTATATCATTGTAAATCAGGATATTATAGTTCTAGTTCTATTTCTAGTTCTAGTTCTAGTTCTAGTTTTATTTCTAGTTCTAGTTCTAGTTCTAGTTAGAGTTATAGCTTTATTTCTAGTTCTAGTTCTAGTTCTAGTTATAGCTTTAGTTCTAGTTCTAGTTCTAGTTCTAGTACCTCTTTTCCCTTTGCTTCTAGCTCTCGTTACCTCTTTTCCCTTTGCTTCTAGCTCTCGTCACCCCTTTTCCCTTTGCTTCTAGCTCTCGTTACCTCTTTTCCCTTTTCTTCTAGCTCTCGTTACCTCTTTTCCCTTTGCTTCTAGCTCTCGTCACCTCTTTTCCCTTTGCTTTTAGTTCCTGTTCACTGTTTCCCTTTGCTCCTAGCTCCTTCCATCCTGTCCATTTGCTCCTAGCTCCCGCCCACTCTTTTCCTGTTGTTCCTAGTTCCCGTCCACTCTTTTCCCTTTACCCTGAGCTCCCGTCCAATCGTTTCCATTTGCTCCTAAGCTCCTTCCATCCTGTCCCTTTGCTTCTAGATCTCGTCACCTCTTTTCCCATTGCTCCTAGCTCCCGTCCACTCTTTTCCCTTTGCTCCTAGCTCCCGTCCACTCGTTTCCCTTTTGTTTCTAGCTCCCGCTCGCTTGTTTCCCTTTGCTTTGTACGATTAAATTTAAAATCTGGACAGGATTCCTTCTTTTGTATTATGCCTTTTTCCACGGGGGGTATTCACATTTGACCTCACTCCTACCTTATTTTAAGGGGGAGTTATCTCCCCTTCTCTTCCTCCCCCTCCTTACTACCTCCTAATCCAGGGGGTATTCCCTCTCTTTTCCCCTACATTTTTAAAGGATTATTACCTCCCATCCCCCTTCCTTATCCCCTTTCTCCTTCTCCTTCTCCAGGGGTATTCACCTTCTTCCCCTACAGCCTCCTTCCACCCTTGGGTGTACTTATCATTCCTCCTTTCTAACCTTACCAGGGGGTCACTTGAATTCTTCAACCCCTTCTCCTATCCAGGATAAATTCCATCCTAGCGTATGATTACTCGCCATAATACGTGGAAAATATGTTTATATATCTGTCATGGAGATTCAAAATAAAAATGATTGGATTTAAAATTAAGTTGGTTTAGTTGTAAACGTACGTAGGGTTTTAAACTAATTTTGAAAAGAAATAATGAATAAAATTAATTAAGATTCAGCAATTAATATGATGTAGATATCGTATAACCCCATTTAATGAAACTTAAAATCTTTAATAATTCAATGTTTGTTAAACTTTTAGATTTTTATAAAAACCAGGGATTTAGAATGAAACAAGTTCAGTCAACTGAATGCTGGTAAAAATAACAATGTTTAAGTTTAGCAAAGTATACAAAGAATCCCTCTAAGCCCCATTGCCACCNCCCCCTCTCCTTTATATATCCCAGCTCTGTCCGGATTTCCATATATATTGTGTAAGCCCAGGGGACTACTATAACAACTGCAGATTGTATGGAGCGGGGAGGGGAGGGGGGAGGACTGAAAAATAAAAATCCTAAGTAAAAAGAATATTATCTAACAATAATATATTAAAACAATATCACAAACTTAATAACTTGTATAGGTAAACTCTACAGGTCTTGATTTCACCAAAATTAGTTTAAAAATTAATTTCCCGCTGAAAATGAAAAAAAATTTAGATTTAATTGAGTTATAACGACAAAATAAACAGTCTTGTAAATCCAAGAAGGCATGCTTTTAATAGTGTACTGTTTACTGTGTACTGTGTATTGTATACCTGCAGTATAAAATACTGTGTAAAATGTATTGTGTACTGTGTATTGTATACCTGCAGTATAGTATACTGTGTATCATGTATTGTGTATTGTGTATTGTATAAGTATAGTATACTGTGTATCATGCACTGTGTATCATGTATTGTGCACTGTGTATTGTATATCTGCAGTATAGTATACTGTGAATCATGTATTGTGTACTGTGTATCGTGCACTGTGTATTATGTATTGTGTACTGTGTATCAAGTATTGTGTGCTGTGTATCGTGTACTGTGTATAGTGTACTGTGTATTGTGTACTGTGTATTGTGTATTGTGTACTGTGTACTGTGTATCGTGCACTGTGTATCGTGTACTGTGTATAGTGTACTGTGTATTGTGCACTGTGTATCGTGTACCAGGTCTCGTGTACTGTGTATCGTGTACTGTGTATCGTGTACTGTTTATCTTGTACTGAAAAAGTACTATAAAACAATTCCAGAAACAACTTGACTTCATGGAGGCCCTTTCTTTTCCAAGAGAACAAATTTAAACAAATTTATTCTGAAATAATTTTAGAAAATGTTCATTTCAGATTCATTCTCAAGATGCATTTAAAAAAACAATGCAGTGCCTGCATCGCTTGAAAAAGATCTTGGTATAAAGGGACTTTGTCCCATTCATATGAAGAGTGGCTTGTCCGATTCACATCGTTTTCTATCGTTTTCTATCGTATTCTATCGTTTTCTATCGTTTTCTATCGTATTCTATCGTTTTCTATCGTATTCTATCGTTTTCTATCGTTTTCTATCGTATTCTATCGTATTCTATCATATTCTATCGTTTTCTATCGTATTCTATCGTATTCTATGATATTCTTTCGTTTTCTATCGTTTTCTATCGTATTCTATCGTTTTCTATCGTATTCTATCTTTTTCTATCGTATTCTATCGTATTCTTTCGTTTTCTATCGTTTTCTATCGTATTCTATCGTTTTCTATCGTATTCTATCGTATTCTTTCGTTTTCTTTCGTTTTCTATCGTATTCTTTCGTTTTCTATCGTTTTCTATCGTTTTCTATTTTAAAATATGTTAAATTTCAAATAAGTTTCTAAAGTATAACTGCTAAAGTCACTTAAATAGAAAACTGCAATTGAAAATTATCAATTTTTAGCAAGACAAAAATGAAAGACAGAAGATGAAAGGGTACCGTTAAGAATGGGACATGTCCATCCTTAAATTGATGTTCACTCGAAATTACGTCTACAGTCCCTTTAATGAGTTTAATTGGTGAGATTTAAACTGGATTCTGGCGGATTTCTATTCTGAGTTCATGCATTTGTTAAATGTTTCCTAGATTTTGCACGATTAGAACATTTTTACAAATTATAATTTCATCGTTCATAATTTTAAGCAATTGAGTCTGAAGGGATTAGTTTCAAAGTTTATTAGAATCAAATAATATAAATTTAGACGGGGTTTAGAAAGTTTTCCATTTAAAATATTTTAGTTTAAAATAAAACTTTAAAAAAGCAAATCTACAAAAATATAAAGTAATGAGATAAGAAAACATTAAAGGAATGATACAAAGTATGAGATGTTGATACAAAGCAAAAAGTTTTATTTGTGACTTATTAAATCACTTATTCAGTGAACTGGGTCTGTTTACACTACATAATTGCTGTGTCTCATGTTCATTGGACTTTCTAAAGTCACAGCTTAAGTCTAATAGGCGTCTTCCTATTCCCGAATTTTCTGGTTATCACTGTTGAGAGGTTACAAATATATCTGAACTCCCACCAATGGCAGTGACGGAGACACAAGACCAGTATACTGCGCTGCCATTAGTGGGAGTTCTGGTCACGTGATACGGGGGTAAAAATAATATTATCAATTATATCTTAAAAATGAAAAAATCAATTAATAACATGAGCAAGTTCTCAGGCTTCTCATGGGATATCGTCGTTTTCAGATTGGTTGCGTATTTTTTGAATATGATCTTTTTAAACCTATGATTTGTTTACAAAATTTAATATTTATAAATTTTCTTATAAATTTGACACAGTTTTATATTAATTTCTCGAGACAGGAACATCAACTCCTGAAATGCGTAGGTTTCAGCCTATAACCCTTTCATTTTTCCTTTATATTCCCTTTAAAAATAACTTTTAAAAATGTTTTTTTTTTACAAATTGTTATTTTCTTTTAGGATAAATTAAGAAGTTTCTGACAGAAAAGAGATACTTTAACTAAAAATGCTAAATGACCGAACTAGTTAAAAACATTTTTTGAACAATACTAGATTAGTGTTGCACACGCTTGTACTTTTTAAATTCATTTGTTAGCAAATATTTTCAAGTAAACAAGGGATAGGCATCAAATTATCAAAATTGGCATTTTTTAACGGTTTCGGAAATCTTACCACCACATTTTTTAGAAATAGTTTTTGATATATTTTTTTTTTAAAAAACATAAAATTTTTTTTTATATCAGTATATATATTATAAAACTTTTAAAAGGAAAAGACCAAATGGATTCTTAAAGTCCTCAATTTCCCGTCAAAAACAATGTTGCCATGAACTGATAAAGCATATGCTTTTGTTTGACATACTATCACGTTTATAAAACTACAGTCAATGTTTACTTGTAAAATTGAATTTTAAAAAAAGGTTGTTAGAAATTAAAACTTAAATAGAAAAGTCGTCTTCATTGTATTGATATAAACGCCGACCACTGTAAAAAGTCTAATATTAGAAACTGTCAAATATGTATATTTGTAAATATTGTCTAGCATGATGGAATTAAGGTAGATTATCTGTATCTAATCTACCCAATTCCTTCCAGCTGGGATACACATAGTCTTAGACAGCTTACATCATCATCATACACATACTCAGACACACACAAACACACCCCGATCAAGAATAGATCTATACTATCATAATCAGTCAGCACAGCAAAGTGATGAATAGTTGATGGATTCATTCATTGATTGTAATTCACATGATTCTACTCAATAGAAGAAAGATCAGGTATGAAGGAATAAAGAAAAGAAAAAACATTTAAATGAGGTTAAAAATAATGTGATTACTGCTAAAAAAGAGAGATTTAAAGAATGCTAGCGGAAGGGCCTGGCGTTGCCCTTGGAAAAAAAATTTAAATAAAAAATAAAAAATTCGATTTTTTTAGCCCATAACACCCCCCGGCCACCCATGAGTGTCCACGAAAAATTTCAGGCCAATCGGTCCAGCCGTTTTGCCGGCTATAGACAATCTATTTATACGAATGTCTTGGTTTATTTTATAGAAGATAATAAAAGAACGAAGAACAAGGTTTTTAGAAAATTAGAAATACAGGTTTAGAGTAGGAGGGGAGAACGGAAAGGATAGAAAGATCAAGGTTTAGAAGAAGGAAGGAGAGAACTGGAAGAATAGAAAGATCAAGGTTTAGATGAAGGAAGGGGAGAACTGAAAGAATAGAAAGATAAAGGTTTAGAAGAAGGAAGAGGAGAACTGGAAGAATAGAAAGATCAAGGTTTTGATAACTGAAAGAATTGAAAAATCAAGGTTTAGAATGATAATTCTTCAAGTGTTGAAGAGTTTACAGAGTGTGAAATTGCTCCCTGCAGTTTAAACTGAGAATGAAACAGTATCATCACTCAATATGAACACTTTTAAACTTTAATCTTTAATCTACAATATTTCCTATACTTTGTCGTTTTTCAAGATGCTTTTTTAAAGTAAAGAAAGCCATGGCTATAACTGCACAATTAGAGGATAAAATTCAAATAAATCTGTTAGGAATTGTTGTATTTGTTTTCAAAATTTTACAAATCTTTTTCTCGCGCTCATTAAGGTAAAGAATTTGACCGGGCCGGTATGCTAGCTGTTAGTGCTACTGGGGCGTGACAAATATTTAAATAATTCCGCACCACAACATTAGAAACTTCAGGGCAAGTGTTTAAAACTATTTTTTTTTTTAATTCAGCCATGCAAGCTGAACAGGGTGTCCTAATAAACATGACAGTTGAGAAACGACAAAAATATCATCTTTGTACTTTGATATTTGATAGCTATCTAAAGACAAGTTTTGTAGCAAATAAATTGAACGACTTGGGAGTTGGGAGTGACCGGCTATGTAAGGTAGTTGAACTGAGTATGCAGTGTTGTCGAAAACTTCTTTAGGATTCATTTGAGACATATTTCACTTTTTAAAGATCTGTAAATCCTGAGTTTTTTCGCAGTTGCGCCTTTTTTAATATTGTTTTTACATAGGAGAAGAAAAGCTCCCGCGCCAGAATTAGAATCTACAATCAGTACTAAAAAAAACTAAAAAGGAATTGAGTCTTTGCCACAAACGCAAATTGATCAATCCCTCTATCTTTGCAACCTACATGGGAAAACCTTTCAAACTTTTAGATTCTTTTATCTAACAGAATGCATATTTTAAACTATAAAAGGTCTCAAATATTTGGTTACCAAAATATAGGATATAGAAAATCAGAGTTTGTGGCAAAGTCTCAATTGCTCAATGCTACAATTTTGATAAAGTAAAAAAGTTTTAAAAATACCTACAAAGACAAAAAATACAGACCATGGTATATTATATAAATTTCACTAGAAGTGGATCTTTTATTTTGCGTACCGTCCCAGTTCCCCCTTACGTACAGTCTGTTATTGTACAGTGTACAGTGTACAGGTTGAAATGAACTGAAGGTCTCTCTCTCCAGTATGCAGGTTGCATTGGTTGCTGGAAGTTGAATCCCTATTCTGAAAATAATCTTTTTATGTAAATTCCCTTCTCCCGTTATATCCAAACATCAGCATTACATGTTGAAAATATCAAGTTTTTATCTCGCTGTTTTATGTTCCATAAAAAGTTGTTGGTTTGAGGAAAAATGAAAAATATGACTCAAGAATAAAGACGATCTTTGTCAAAATTATTCTTTGAAATATTTTTTAACTGAATACCTGGTCAGTATTTTGAGTCTTGGAAACACATATATTAAAGGGACTGAATGTGTAAATTCAACTGTTCCTTGATGTAAAGATGAAAACACCCGATTCACAACGGTACCTATAAAAGCTTTGTCTGATCAAGCAGGAATTCTTCTGCAGGAAAACATATATGTGAATTATCAGAATTAAACACTTTTGAAACATAGAAAATCGACAATATCTTCCACTTGATTGAGGGTCATTTGAAATTACGCTTCCAGTCTCTTTAAGATGTATTTCCGCTTCAACAAGAATACAACTGATCAGAAGTGAAAAGGAAGGTTTAATCCCTGGACATGAAGCCTACATAAACTTATCTTATTTAAGTTCAGAAGAAAATTTGCCAAAAAAAGAAAAGAATTTAGAAAAGATTTAATATTTTTCCTTTAATCTTAGAAAATCCAAAAGATTTTCTCTGAAAATAATATTTGATAAAAGTTTCAACTTCTTTTGATATCTTGGAAATAACTCAAACAGAAGGACTCATCACAAAAACTTTCTATTGTTGGATCTGAGAAGTAGGGAAATGTAATTCTGTTGGGAAAGTTTCAATGGGATTACTTCAAAATTATCTTTTTAAAAAGAAATGTTAAAAAATTTTAAAACGTAGAAACAATACCTAAAATGCATTTGATCATTAATAAATAAAACACAAAAATGGGAGTAAATAAATTGTTTTTATCTTCTATATCCCCAGAGTTGGATTCTAAATCTTCCTTTGTTATTTTCTCTGTATCCTGGCAGAGGCATGAAAAGCCCTTTTCCGTTTAGTGTTCTGAGCAAAATAAATGGTGTGTAGAGTATAAAGAGTATATCTTAGAGAATACTTATACACTGCTCCACTCCATACCTAGTTCTTATACTGGTATACTAGAATAGAATATACAGGAATACTGATATACCAGACTAGAATATACAGGAATACTGGTATATACCAGACTAGAATATACAGGAATACTGGTATATACCAGACTAGAATATACAGGAATACTGGTACATACCAGACTAGAATATACAGGAATACTGGTATTTACCAGACTAGAATATACAGGAATACTAATATATATCAGACTAAATATTCAGGAATACTGGTATATACCAGACTAGAATATACAGGAATACTGGTATATACCAGACAAGAATATACAGGAATGATAGTATATACCAGACTAAAATATACAGAAATTCCGGTATATACAAGACTAAAATATACAGGAATACTGGTATATACCAGACTAGAATATACAAGAATACTGGAATACCAGACTGGAATATACTAGAATACAGGAATACATGAATACTAGTTCCCCGGTTCCCTGGTTCCTTGGTTCCCTGATTCTCTGGTTCTCTGGTTCCCTGGTTCTCTGGTTCTCTGGCTCCCTGATTCTCCAGTCCTCTGGTTCTGTGCTTCTCTGGTTTTCTGGTTACCTAGTTCTCTGGTTCTCTGGTTCCCTAGTTCTTTGGTTCTTTGGTTCCCTAGTTCTCTGGTTCTCTGGTTCTCTGGTTCTCTGGTTCTCTGGTTTTCTGGTTCTCTGGTTCTCTGGATCTATGGTACTCTGGTTTTCTGTTCTCCTGGTTCCCTGGTTCAGTGGTTTATTTACCTGTGAGTTATAAATATCTAGATAGATAGATAGTCGTATATGTGTACACGTATATGTATATGCAGGTAGATCAGTATAGTTCCACTTATTCCGTTGCTTCAGAAACTACTTTATTTTAAGAAATTAAAGGAATTGTTCAAATATTTTGGAGAATGATTTAGATATTTTTGAAAAACATAAACAGGAATATGTACTTCTGTCATCATAAAGGGTTTGTTGACAAAATATCAAGTTAATAGAGTCGCATGTCTGATTCATAACCCTTTAAACCTCTGCCTGATCGAGATAGCAACGTTTTCTATACAGGGTGTCCCAAAAAACATGGGAATTCAGTGACGAATTCGATATTGTCTTTGTTATGAATTAGCATTGTAATTCCTAATTTCAAAAGCCATAATATTGTTATGCCTGCTAGAGTTTATTTTAAGAAAAGGGTAAAAGCCTGTAAAGATGTGTCTATAATGTCTCCGCAAGATGAACAGTGAAGACGGACAAGTTTACTCTGTCTGTATACTGCAATTTTCTTGTTTTTTTAAGTACACCCTTATATAGTCAAAACATAAACAAACAAAATGTGAACATTGCAGACGAAACTCTCACAGATTACAGCTTTCTCAGTAGGTATCACTATACTAAATCAAAGAATTATTTAAAAAGACGATATCGAATTCGTCACTGAATTCCCATGTTTATTGGGGCACCCTGTAGTTAAAAAGGTGATTTGTGGATATCTGCTGCTAAAACAATGGAAGCTGTCAGAATTGAAAACTTTTTATCTCAGATAATGGGGTAACCAACATGAAATTAGAGCACAGCCCTAATATTATTTTTTTTCAATTCCCTTACAAATCTGAATAATTCAAAATCAAATGGAGCCATGATAAACATGATTAAGTGTATACATTACTGTTTAATTTCAGTATAACTATCCCTGGCCAAGGCCAAAATATCTGAACAAACTCTCTAAGAAGAATGAAAAGTAAAGAAAGAAATCAAATAACTCAAGTCTATATGTGAATTGTGAACATTGAACAAGTATTTTCTCTAAAAGTTGAGAGACACAAACAAAGAAAAAGTAATTTAGAGAAAGTGGTAAAATGTTGTTGAACAGTTGTCTGGTTTACATCTTTATTTTCCCCCTCATTTGGGGGAAAATTACGCAGATTAGGGGCAGAAAATGCGAAGATGAATTTTCAAGTAAACAGATAAAAAATAGAAACATAATTTATCAGAAAAGCTTTCAGCTGGACAATGTACATTATTAATGCCAAACTCTGTACGGTGTACATGAATAATGTTTTCTGGTTCACCTTGTACAGTCTACATAATTAATGTATTTTAAATCCATTGTACATTGTACAATACATAATTTATGTATTCTAAATCCCCATGTACATTCTACAATACAGAATTAATGTATTCTTGATCACACTGTACAGTGTTCATGGTTAATGTATTCTGTTTCACCCTGTACATGATTAATGTATTCTAAATCCCCCTGTACATTGTACAATACAGAATTAATGTATTCTAAATCCCCTTGTACATTGTACAATACATAATGAATGTATTCTAAATCCCCCTGTACATTGTTCAATACAGAATTAATGTATTCTAAATTCCCCTGTACATTGTACAATACATATTTAATGTATTTTAAATCCCCCTGTACATTTTACAATAAATAATTAATGTATTCTAAATCCCCCTGTACATTGTACAATACATAATTACTGTATTCTAAATCCCCATGTACATTGTATAATACAGAATTAATGTATTCAAAATCCCCCTGTACATTGTACAATACATAATTACTGTATTCTAAATCCCCATGTACATTGTATAATACAGAATTAATGTATTCTAAATCCACTTGTACATTGTACAATACATAATTACTGTATTCTAAATCCCTATGTACATTGTATAATACAGAATTAATGTACTCTAAATCCCCCTGTACATTGTACAATACAGAATTAATGTATTCTAAATCCCCCTGTACTTTGTACAATACAGAATGAATGTATTCTAAATCCCCATGTACATTTTACAACACAGAATTTATGTATTCTAAATCCCCCTGTACATTGTACAATACAGAATTAATGTAATCTAAATCCCCATGTAAATTGTACAATACAGAATTATCAACCTGACATAATAAAAATATCTAGATTGTATGAGCAGAGCTCGGAGAGGGGATTGCTCTGGAGGATCTGAAAATAATATCAAACTAGGAATTTGAACTTTTTAAATTTGTTTTTCTTAATGTTTTCACATTACACTAAGGTTTTGTTAACTTACAAGCTTTAAAAAAGAACATCTTTTCATAATTATTTTTATCAGAAAAAATCCATTTATGAAACCACATGCATGTTTTCTTTATTTTTCTAGGATGAAAAATAAAATAAAAAGTTGCAAAACCAGTAGTTTCCCTTAAAATTAATGTCTTCCATATGTAAGGATTTGAAAGTTCTACATTTATTTTTGCATTTAAAAATTTCAAACTATTTGAAAAATTGGAATTTCTATTTTTGTACATGTGTATTGTGTATGGCGGCTAAGTCTACAAAGGACCTGATCATTCGCAAAAAAACCTTTGGCGAAAACCTTTGATATTTCAAATTTTCACTATTTATGTAACAGAATTCATAGATTGAAGCATTAAAAGTTGCACAAAGGAATTAAGTCTTTGGAACAAAATCAAATATTTAAACCTCAATATCTTTAGAACTCGATGTTGTAAACCTTTGATATTTCAAACTCAGATTATTTGATCTAACAGAATTCATAGTTTGAAATATCTAAGGTCTACAACATTTGGTTCAAAGATATAGTGATTATAAAATCAGAATTTGTGGCAAAGACTCAATTTCTTTAAGTATAACAAAATTAGAGTTTTGGTTTATTTTCTTTAGATTTTAGAACATGGATTGGTTCGTCATTGTCAAAAGCACAACTAAAACAAATTGTTTTTTGATTCGCCCCATGTTTCTCCCTGTTTAAAGAAAATTGTTAAGTTATTGAGATGTTAACCTACTGCAGAGCAAGCTGTAACCTGCAATATATTAACCAGGTTGGAAATATTGATAAAGATATCATTTATTTAGAGCAACTGTGGCATGGAAATTAAAACATTTATCTGATTATACCGATTATACCGTTATTCTAATTTAAAGGAGATTGAATTGGTAATTTCCTTCAATGTTTCTGCTGCATAAATCTGCAGGTTACTTAGATAAACAAACAGTAAAGAAATTTATCAATTTGAAGAGAGAAAGAAGGATATTTTTCACAAACGCTTTTTTAAAGGGGTTGCGCTGTATTACCCTATTAATGTGAGGTCACTTTAATCTACGTCTACAGTATCTTTAAAGTGTGTTTTTTTTCAGACTATTCCTGAGATAATCAATAGATTTGGAGGACTTGATGATTCGATAGGAAAATCGAGATTTATCAAATTTAAAGAAAAATCATTTTATTGCATTTTTTTTTACTTTTTCCTTTTATCAAGAATTGTCATACTGCTTTTTATAAATGATTTTTAGAGGACACATTAGCACATACAATACATATTTGTGATCTGGGAGATGGTATAGATAGCAGCTTCAGGTAAACTCAGGTAGTTTCAGGTAGTTTTCAGGTAGTTTTCAGGTAGTTTTCAGGTAGTTTTCAGGTAGCTTTCAGGTAGTTTTCAGGTAGTTTTGAAGTAGTTTTCAGGTAGTTTTCAGATGGTTACGAGTAGTTTCAAGTAGCTTCAAGTAGTTTTCCGGTGATTTTTATATAATTTAATATAGTTTCAGGTAGTTTTCAGGTGGTTACAAGTAGTTTCAGGTAGTTTTCAAGTGGTTTCCAAGTAATTTCAGATTGCTTTAAGTAGTTTCAGGTAGTTTTTAGGAGGTTTTCAAGCAATTGTAGATAGATAGGTTCAGGTAGTATCAGGTAGTTTCCAGTTGGTTTTCAGGAAGGTTTTAGGTAGTTTCAGATATTTACAAATAGTTTCAGGTAGTTTCAGGTAGTTGCAAATAGTTACAAGTAGTTACAAGTAGGTTCAGGTAGCTTTAATGTGGTTTTCATGTAATTTAAGATAATTTTCATATTTCGGTAGTTTCAGGTAGATCCAGGTAGTTACAGGTAGTTTCAGGTAGCTTCCGGTAGTTTAAAGGAGGTTTTTATAAATTGCAAAATAATTTCAGGTAGTTTCAGGTAGTTTCAGGTATTTTTTAGGTAGATTCAGGTAGTTTTCAGATAGTTCTACGTAGTTTTAGATAGTTTTAGGCAGATTCGGGAAGAATAAGGTATTTATAGGCAGTTTTCGTTGGTTTCAGGGAGTTTTCAGGTATCCACGTGGTTTTACCTTGTTGTAGTAAGGTAGTTTTAGGTAGTTTTTAGGCAGAATAAGGTAGTTTCACACGATTTTGTTATTTAGAAGTTCTTTGCTTGAACATCAGTTCATCAACAAAATACAGCCTTCGTGGGTTCCTGCTCTTCATCCAATAGGTTTGCTCGTTTCTAGATTTTCATCCAACAGGTTTTTTTTCTAGATTTTCATCCAACAGGTTTTTTTTCTAGATTTTCATCCAATAAGTTTGCTCTTTTCTTTATTTTTATCTAGTTTATTTACTCTTTTCTTTATTTTTATCTAGTTGATTTACTCTTTTCTTTATTTTTATCTAGTTGATTTACTCTTTTCTTTATTTTTATCTAGTAGGTTTACTCTTTTCTTTACTTTTATCTAGGTAATCTACTTTTTTCTGTATGGCTATCTAGTAGATTTACTCTTTTCTTTATTTGAGAACGAAGAGAAGGATGATAAAGATAAGATGTATGAGAAGGATAAGAAGGATAAAAGGATGAGAAAGATAAGAAAGACGAGAAGGATAAAATGGATGAGAAGGATGAGAAAGAAGAGAAAGAAGAGAAGGATGCGAAAGATGAGAATGATGAAAAGGATTTGAAGGATGAGAAAGATGAGAGAAGGATAAAAAGCTTGAGAAAGAGAAGGATGAGAAAGATGTGAAGGATGAAAAAGATGAGAAGGATGAAAAAGATGAGAAGGATGTGATAGATGAGAAGGATAAGAAAGATGAGAAGAATAAGAAGGATGAGAAGTATGAGTAGAATGAGATGGAAGAGAAAGATGAGAAGGACGAAAAAAATAAGAGGAATGAGAAGGATGAGAAAGATGAGAAGAATAAGAAGGATGAGAAGTATGAGTAGGGTGAGAAGGATGAGAAGGATGAGAAGGATGAGAAGGATGAGAAGGATGAGAAGGATGAGAAGGATGAGAAGGATGAAAAGGATGAGAAGGATGAGAAGGATGAGAAGGATGAGAAGGTTAAAAGGATGAGAAGGATGAGATGGATGAGAAGGATGAGAAAGATGAGAAGGATGAGAAGGATGAGATGGAAGAGAAGGATAAGAAGGATGAGAAGAATAAGAAGAATGAGAAGGATGAGAAAGTTAAGAAGGATGAGAAGGATGAGAAGGGTAAGTAGGATGAGATGGAAGAGATAGATTAGAAGGATGAGAAGAATAAGAAGAATGAGAAGGATGAGAAAGATGAAGAGGATGAGAAAGATGGGAAAGATGAAAAGGATAAGGTTTAAGGACGGATATTGTTTTATTTTGTTTGATGAGAACTAGAACTGAGTTCCTGGAAGTTTCTAAGGTTTATAGATATTTATTGACAAGGGTTTCTAGTTTTCTAGATCATTGAACCGCAGATACTCAGATACTCAGATACTTAGATACTCAGACACTCAGATGCTCACGATGCTCACGATGCTCACGATGCTCAGATACTCAGATACTCATATACTCAGATACTCAGATACTCAGATACTCAGATACTCAGATACTCAGATACTCTGATACTCAGATACTCAGATACTCAGATACTCAGATACTCAGATACTCAGATACTCAGATACTCAGATACTCAGATACTCAGATACTCAGATACTCTCTCTGACCATATCCCTAGGGCCAGGTGCGAGGGGGGGGGATATGCGGGAAACAAAAAATCTATAATATTTCTTAAAAGGATTTTCTTTTCAAAAGGATGGTTGAAGAGTGAGATACCCCCAGCAGTACTAGGTATGCTAAACCTAGTGCGACTAGGACGGGAAGGAGGAGGTGGAGGTGGTGGAGGAGGAGATGGTTGGGGAGAACCTGAAGTTTGTATCCCGGAAATAAGCGTCTTCAATTGTCAGGTTAGATTTTTATATTTTCTGTGTGAACTCCCGGTTTTATTATGTTTAGTTTAGATGCTTGTTGACGACGGGAAAGAATGTAAATCCCAACATAATGAAAAGGTAAAGCAATAGTTCTCAGAGAACAGAGAACAGAGAACAGAGAACAGAGAACAGAGAACAGAGACCATAGAACAGAGAACAGAGAACAGAGAACAGAGAACAGAAAACAAAGAATAGAGAACAGAGAACGGTAAACACAGAACAGAGAACAGAGAACAGAGAACAGAGAACAGAGAACAGAGAACAGAGAACAGAGAGAAGACAACAGAGAACAGAGAACAGAGAACAGAGAACAGAAAACAGAGAACAGAGAACAAAGAACAGAGAACAGAGAACAGAGAACAGAAAACAGAGAACAGAGAACAGAGAACAGAGAACAGAGAACAGAGAACGGAGAACAGAGAACAGAGAACAGAAAACAGAAAACAGAAAACAGAGAACAGGGAACAGGGAACAGGGAACAGAAAACAGAAAACAGAGAACAGAGAAAAGAGAACAGAAAACAGAGAACAAAAAAAGAGAACGGAGAACAGAGAACGGAGAACAGAGAACAGAGAATAGAGAACAGAGAACAAAGAACGGAAAATAAGAAAAAGGTCGGATGTACATTTTTCAGGAGTTGATAAAAACAATAAATGCTGAACTGCAAGATACAATTCTTCAATCCTTGTTAGAAGAAGGGGAACAGTTTTCTGGACTTAGCCTCATAGGTGCGCATCAGAGTTTAGAATTAATTGATTTATTGATTAGTTTTATCATTTTATAATTTTGCAACACTGGTCCTGGCTTCATTTTCCTTTATTGGTAAAATTGCAGTTCTTTCAGCACCTCTCTTCTCTTAGAAAACACTATAAATATACTTTTTATTTTTCTTTATCTTCTAGAGCTTGGAACAAGCCAATTTCTTTTCTAAATTGAAACAAACAAACAACATTATTTGTTTATATTGAACGCACAAGAGAATTCAAGAATCCCATTGGATTATAAACTGTATCAAACATTTAAAAAACATTAAATGGAAGATTGTTTGACTAAACTTTTTATCCTTTAAATGTTTTCCAAACTCCGAGCCTCTGATATTGGAAAATGATAAAAAGTATATTTCTCAAATAAATGCATCCTTTCTATATTTCCGGGAAATGTAAAAAAATGTCGATGAAAATAATTAACCCGAGTTCATGAAGGAAAGTTTTCAATTTTTTCCCTATTTTGTAAAGACAGAATTAAGTTAGTGAGAGAGTGTGGTTTCAGGCAAAAACATTGTGATAGCATAAAATATCTTAAGTTTTAAATGTTTAAAAAGTCATCAAAACAAATCAGTTATAAAATCAGTAATATTTCTCAAAAAATGATAGATTGTGCTTAAATGGTCATAGGTTTCCGAAACCCAAGTTAGAAAGTTTTAATTGAATGAAATGTTCAGTTAATTTTCTCCTGGTTTAACTAAGCTCATATTTTAAAGTTTCCAACTCATGTTTCCCAACGATTAGAAGTTTTTATTTGCTATTATTAATTTCCAGGTACATCTGTGTACGGGATCCGACGGTACCGTGCGGGAGCCTGGTTGGCCAGCCATCTTGATCACATGGCAACACACGTGGTCTCCGCCATCTTAAACATTGCACAGAAAGGAAATTTTCAGAGATCATTGGACAAAGAAACAATTAAACATATTTTGTATTTCATGATTTCCGATGCTTTTAAAAATCAAATGACTCTAAATTAAGTGTACAGGTGAAGCATGGCCTCTTTTTATACAAGATAACACAGACAGTGGAAATATTAATCAAGTCCTTTTAAAGCCAGGTATAAATAAAGGGAGAGTGGGGAGGGGTAGTTTTTCTGGTTTATCAAAAAATGCCAAACGGGTTTATCAATGCATACAAGGGCGTATACAGGAATTTTCTCACTGATCCAGGGGGGGGGGGTACCTGAGTCCATTCCCCTTGATACTGAATGCAAAAGTTAAAAGATTACAATTTATCTTGTTATTGTAGAAAACAAAATCTTAATTATGATTTATAATTTATCTCTCCTATGTTTTAGGTGAAATGTTATGGTATGAATCTGCCAGACTAGTACATGGACGTCCTGTACCCTTCCAGGGAGAATATTACGATAATGTTTTTGTTCATTTTAAACCTAGGTAAATAGTTTAAAGTCAAAGAACCGTTTACTCCAAAATCACTATAATATATTCTTCATGGGTAGAACTTTTTTAGTTTAGTTTTTGTAATAGGCCTTTAAAATATACTCTCAGTGATTTCCAGTTCTAGTCATTCGTGTCATTTGTTGATAAACTTTTTTAATTTAAACTATTACTTAAAAATGGAATTTAATTTTAAAACATTAAATTCTGAATTAATATTAATATTATGTAAAGTGTACATAAAATAGCTAATTCTCACAGCAAATTCTTCTGTACATATAAGAGTTTATTCTGTACTGAAAAATATTTAAGTACACATAATAGCTAATCTTGTACTTTAAGTTATTCTGTACATATAACAGCCAAACTTGTACAGAAAAAAGATTCCTGTACATATGATAGCTAATCCTATCCACTAAATAATCCTGTACATGTCTAGTTAATTTTGCACTACAAACACTTATGTACATTTAACCCTATATCCTGTAGCAGTAGAACAACGGAATTGAACTGAAAATTAAACTTGGATGATTCTTGTATTTTGTTCTAAAGATATTTCGTGTGTTTCTATTTTCTATTTGTTTAGATTGAATTGTATTTATTGTAGAAGGAAATGGTATTGGACTGCTGCAAGGTGGGTTGAGGGGGAGAGACCAAATAAAAGAATACTTGTTCAAACTGATATCAAGGGAATCAAAGTTCTAAACCAAGTAAGAAGTTGATTCCTCGAGGTGAGCAGTTAACACAACTGCAGGTCGATACAGATCTACAGATGGAACATACAGGAGGACTCAAAAAGAATGATACTGTAATGACGAGGGGAAAATGTTTTAATAAAACAATAATAATTAAAGTAATTGAATCTTTGCCACAAACTTTGATTTTCTAATCCCTATATTTTTGCAACCTAATGTAGTACATCTTATTCAATAATTAGATAAGGAAAAACAAAGTTCACAACTGTAGGTAACCCAGAATGTCAGAAAAAAAAATTTCGTTCAGTCTTTTCTGAAATCCGACCCTGAATTTAGTTATCAGGTTCAAGAGATTTTATGTCACAACGAATATTTGATATGTAATAATCTAAATTCATGTAATGATGCATATATAACATGTGCCAATGTAAAAAGTACATTTCATATGTAACATTCTAAAATTTGCATGAGTGCATTTGATAATTTACACGTTGTAATAAGCTAAATATAGGTTTGTAGATATATATCATGTACCTAAAAAATGTACAATTGTTAAATACATGTGATGCATTGTGCAACGAAAATTGTTATTTTTATAAAAATTTAAAAAAATATTTTTTAAAAAGTTTTGTATCAAATCTATGTACTTTCTAAATTGTTCGAAACTGTATTTTTAGGCAATCAGAATCTGTGCTTATTATTGGTTAGAAACCCGTCTCTCTATTTTTATTCCCAAATATAACATTTCATATGTTCATCTACAATAATATAAAATTTTATCCTGGGATACAGTATAAATATTATTATTAGATATTCACTTATTTTTACAATCATATAAAAATAAAAATGAGAATTAAAATAGATACTCGAGTCTACGTGTATCATGTATGTATGTTTGTGTTTTTAAAATATTCAATTTTTTTTTTTTAAATGTAAACATGAATAACGTCAGCAATCAGTATATTTAAAAGCTAAATATATTTGTCAGCTCAGTATATCTACCAGTTCAGTATATCTATCAGTTCAGTATATCTACCAGTTCAGTATATCTATCAGTTTAGTATATCTATCAATTCAGTTTATTTGTCAGTTCAGTATATCTATTAGTTCAGTTTATTTGTCAGTTCAGTATATCTATCAGTTTAGTATATCTATCAGCTCAGTATGTCTATCAGCTCAGTATATCTTTCAGCTTAGTATATCTATCAGTTTAGTATATCTATCAGTTCAGTATATCTATTAGTTCAGTTTATTTGTCAGTTCAGTATATCTATCAGTTTAGTATATCTATCAGTTCGGTATATTTGTCAGTTCAGTTTATCTATCAGTTTAGTATATCTATCAGTTCTATATTTGTCAGTTCAGTTTATCTATCAGTTTAGTATATCTATCAGCTCAGTATATCTATCAGTTCAGTATATCTGTCAGCTAAGTATATCTATCAGTTCAGTATATCTATCAGCTGAGTCGGTATGTCTATCACAAATCTTGCAACCATTTGGTGGTAAACTCACATGACCTCTATGGTCGGATGGCCGATCGAAATTGAAAAACTGTTTGTTAGTTTCTGGAAGTTAAATGTAGAAGCTCTAAATGTTATTCGAAAAAAAAAC
>NW_019397884.1:0-40087 GCF_000591075.1 Eurytemora carolleeae | reverse complement strand
GTAATTATTGCTTCATCTGTTCTTATAAGCAGTAAGATTTGCTTGCCTAGTCGCGGGATGCAGATGAGCCCTTTTAAGCAGTAAAAGTTGCTTCTTTTCTTGCAAGCAGTAATATTTGCTTCTATTCTTATAAGCAGTAATTATTGCTTCATCTGTTCTTATAAGCTGCAAGATTAGCATCTTATTCTTACAAGCTGTAGTTCAAGCTAATAGTTGCGGGATGCAGATGTAAAAATGTAGAAAATGCTGCTTCAAGGAAGAGCATACAGGTTTGCATACTCGTTTGCATACTGAAAATTTGAAGAAAATTTGAGTATGCAAAAAACCCTGCTTAAATGTGATTTTTTTCTTATAAGCAGTCTTTTATGCACAAACCCGATAAGGATTCCGATAAGAAAATCTTGTTCAGATAAGCACTAAGAATTTACACAATATTTCCGATTAGCATGGAAGATCTGCATACAAACGAATAATAAAGAACTATAATTTAAAGATTATTAACGCTACATTTTTGCAAACAATACCTTGGACACATTTTGTCTGATCAAAGACGAGATATTTTTGGTTCTCTAGCTTAAAATTGGATATTTTTCAATTGTGAAAAAATTAATAAAAAGAATTTAAAAGTTATCCAGATAATGTAAAACGGCGAAAGCTTCTTATTGTTATTCAGATAAAGCTTCAAAGGATACCATTATTTTGAATGGGACATATCACTATAATTGGATGGTCACGTTTTACAGTTTTAGGCTGTACCGTACGTATTATTGAGAATTAATAATAATATTATAGAGGACGTGAGTCAGACTCTAATAAAAACGCATAAATAACTTCCAGTATATATATTTCTTATAACTTATTACTAGAGGGTTCAGAACTAGAGTCAATATCGATATCACACGTGTAGATGTTTTATCAGTACAATGCCCCGTATCCGTTCTATCTCATTCTGTTGAATCTTGTGGAACTTGTTTAACGCGGCCAGGCATCGTCTTCCACAATATATTGTAAAATCCATTGATATCTTCATAAAGAATCTAAAGAAAAATACAGTTTCTTTATTTTATGTATATAGAAATAAAAAATTGAAATTTTATTTCCCCTTACTGTCTTTTATTTTGATCAAATATAAAAGTAATTTATGCATTTGAGGAAATGTCAGTTTAAACTTAAATGATTTAAAATGTTATTGTAAAAGCGAAAAAAAACATGTTTATAACAAATCCTGCTATATTCAATTTAAAGAATCATTTTCAAGGTTTTGAACCAAAGTTCTCAAAAGCTCAGCATTATAGAAATTTCATATTAGTTATGATGTAATCAGAGCTATGTACGTTGCACGATCCAATACGATGTGTGATATTCTGTACCCAAGTAACAAAAGTTACTCGAGAATCATTTCCTGTAACTGATTCCTCGGAAATTCTCGAGAAATTCCCCAGAATTGGTCCCCAAGATAAGAGATTTTTGGGGGATCACAGTTTTGAGACTCAGTTTCGAGAAATTCCTGAGAAATTATTTGGAATTTTTCTTTACAAAATTCCTCAGAATTTCTTCGGAATACTTCTCCGGAAATTCCTGAGAAATTCTTTAGACTTGGTCACCAATTTTACGGATTTTTACGGGAATTAAATAAAATTTCTCTGGAACTTTTCATAAGAAATTCTCAGGACTTCATCACAGAATTTTCAAGTTCTGGTTATCTCCAATAGGTGTCTCTGAAGTTCTCTTCTATTATGCACTGCCCTAACTAAATCTTTTTTTCTTTGCATCCTTATTGATAGAAAATGATAATTTGCTTTAGAACCATCTTTAAAAAAAATATTTGAATTTTTTAAAATTTTTTTTCTAGTTGTCTGAATAAATAAAATACATGACAACTTTAGTAAGGTCAAAAACAACTCTAACGTTCTGACTTAAGAAGTTGGTTATACTTCAAAAAAGTTGGAGTGAATTTACTCAGGAATATGCTGAGGATTCTTTGGAAATTCCCAAGAATTTCCACAAATTTTGTCGACATTTTCTCCTGTTTTTCTGCAAAATTGGTAACAAGAAATTCCCTTGAATTGGTTACAAGAATTTCCTTGGATAGAGTTATGATAATTTTCTGGGAATGGGTTACAAGAAATTCCTCGGACCTGATTCTTCGGAATGGGTAACAAGAAATTCCTCGGAATAGCTGTCGACATTTTTACCGGATTTTCCTGTGAAAGATTCCTGGGAATTTTCGCAGATTCCCAGGAAAGATTCCCGGGAATTTCTGCAGATTTTCCTCAAAATTGTTACTTGGTAGGATTTGTTAAAATACTTCATCAATGAACTAGATAATGGAAAATGATTTTAAAAAGTGTACTCAGATTTTCAGTTGAGGCTTTTACTGTCTCCTATATAACGAACTAGTTGGGAAATTCAGCTCATGCCTCATGTCTAGAAACAAAAGTTTCCCTGTTAAAGTCGACAAAATAAGCTCAGAATTTTTTATTCAAAGTTCTTCAATCATAATTTAAGGTAAATCGATAAAAAAGGTTCAAAAGTTTTAATCGGACACACATAAAAACAATTAATTAAGTAATAATAATTACTTTATGTTAAAATATTCAAAATGGAAATATCAAAGGTTAATTTTTTAGGTTAAAAAGTTATCGTGATCTGTTTACGATTAGTTTTGTATAGATAAATAATATATTAGTCATTTGTATCCAACTGTCCACGATACCCTTTCGAAACTTTAGAATAAAAAAAAACTCAAAGCCCCGTACTTTATTTGTTTAAATACGTTAAAGGTTTATTTCTTGATGACATTTATAAAGCAATCTTGAATTTAAAAGGTTTTCAAATTTAAGGATGTTTTAAATGTATTTATTCAAATCAATTTTTATTTGTTTAGTGTTTGCAAAATAGTTTTTTTTTCTACCCCTTGTCTAGGGTAAGGCACGCAGATGCCCTTTTCTTACAATTTGAACTTTTCTTCGTAAACAATTTTCTTGGGATATTTAGAAGTCTGTATACCATCAAAAGGTAACCATCTTTTTTAGACATTCTAAGAAAACTTTAAGTTGGGATTACTGGGCTCTAAATGTCACACAGGGACACTAGCTTAGCTATCAAACAAGGTCTTAATCTATCAATGCCAAATCTCTAGGCGCAATCTCAGCTCATATGCTCCAATGAGGACCAAAATTACTTCTAATATCGTAATCAAAGCAGAGTCTCAACCAACTAATGTGTATTTACAAATATATTTTAAAGTTTCAAAAGAACCTTCATTTTACCAATTTACTTCACGATGCTAAAAATATAACGCAATGAACACAACACAATACTTTATTGATAAGAATAGAAATAAATAGCAAACGTTTAAATCACCGCTGCAATGGCAGGAATCATTTTCATTGCGAACTGCTTGTATAGACTAGCCTCCTGTCCTAATCTTTCCTGATGCAGTTCGATGAACCCACATCATCCCTAATTCAGGGAAACCCAGGGACGCTGTCGGTCACCAAGTTTGGCAGGGTTCTATAGCTATATACAAAAGAGTTAATACATTGTCTTTTTTACAGGCAGGACTACTTGCAATCCAGGCCTAACTCCAGGTCACTATGAGGACTTTAGGGTTTACATCAATAAAACTATCCATCTTAGCTCTGGGTCTGTATGAGGACTGAAGGGGTTACAATATGTGCAAATATATATTATTGTACAGGGTGTCCCAATATTATTATGTCTGCTAGAGTTTATTTTATAAAAACAGTAAATGGCTGTAAAGATGTGTCTATAATGTCTCCGCAAGATGAACAGTGAAGACGGACAAGTTTACTCTGTTTGTATACTGTAATTTTCTTGTTTATTAAGTACAACCGTATGCAGTCAAAACATAAACAAATTGTAAACATAGCAGACGAAAATCTTACGGATTAAAGCTTTCTCAGTAGGTATCACTATACTAAATCAAAGAATTTTTAAAAAGACGATATCGAATTCGTCACTGAATTCCCATGTTTATTGGGACACCCTGTAGTTAAGCTAATCACAATACGTAGCTAGTCTAGTCGCATTAAAAGTTTTGTGTATTTAAGGATTAATGCAGTTAGATTTATAAACAATGTACAACGCAATTTATATAGTTATGTTCAAACTGTATTCATTACACCTCTGTTTCCTCCGTGGTAATATTTATCTTGGGAATCCCGGCATCTATTATTAATAATGCAGGAGGAGCATAAATCACTTAACATGAACATTTTGTAATCATTCTGGATCAGTATCAGTATGGGTTAAATTAGAAGCATTTTCCCATAGTTCAAGTATCCATATGTGTCTTCTCCAAATTGCATGAACCTTTGAACTGTATTTCAGATCAAATATTCTAAGTTTAAAATATCAAAGATTTATACTATGACTTATAGAGAAAAAAGGGGTTTGATTAATAGAGTTAGATACAATCATTCATTTCCATAGTTTAAAAAATCAAAAGTTTACACAATAAGGTTATACAAATAAGGAAAATTGAGTTCTTTAGAAAGTACCAGGTCAATAATAAATAATAGTTTGTGATATATCTGATATCATTCCTTTAAGACATGGTGTCCTGGAGGATCTGGAGTTTCCTCTTGATTGCTGCCCTGGTATTAGGAGCACTGGGCCAGGAGCAGGATAATCCTGTACTGTACCGGACTGTACTACAGGCTGTACATCAGAGCACAGATTACGGCCGGGACAGGTGTATCACCGTTGGGGTAGATTTGAACCCAATAGATATAGAACAGTTACAGCTGAGTACCCAGTTTATACATGTTGACAGCGACAGTTTACTTCTTCTGACAGCTCTAATGAAAACTGCTTGGTGTACCAGGTTATGTAAAACTCTGATACCACTATATTTAAGTAATTAGTCATATTTAATATTAGTATTTTTACAAAAAGTAATTTTTTCCATAATTCAATCAATTTTTTAAAAATTTAACTGTTGCTGGCCTCATTAATATTGCTATATTATAACTTACTAGGCTGGGCGCTTCGCGCCCATCTTCTATTTAAATTGTGAACATGTTCTTTTTGTTTACATTTTAAAACAAAGAAGAAAAAAATTTTTGCGGATTTTTAAAAAAAAAATTCACGGATTTTCAAGAATTTAAATTTTTACAAAATTAAAAACCTTTAAAACACATTTTTTAAAATTTTTATCATTCATAAACCTTCCTTGTGGTCACATGATGTCCCACAAAAAATTTGGGCCCGATCAGTTTACCTGTTTTGACGTTTATTGGATACAAACAAACGAACAGACAGACAGACACCCAGACAGACAAGCCAAATTTATATATAGATAAGACTAATCCACTAGGTCCACATATGAACCCACATATTCCAGGTGTGGATCTACCAAGTCCACATTTCTAATTTTTTTATATTTTAGCTTTGTCTCACGTAATATTTCAATAATAAATACAATAGAGGATGTTTGTTATTTCCCCAAGAAATGTCTAACAATTCTACTGGTGAAAGAAAGCTTGCCCTGGTTAGAAGTATACAAGTCTAATTTAATCAACATATTAATGGTATCAGGTTCAAATGTTAAAATAATGTGCCCCTATTGTGGAATAAAGATTCCCAAAATTGTTAACATTTGGAATAGAGAAAAGAGACAACTTGTATTTCCTAAAACTAAAACAGACTGCTGTGATCCCTTGAAAGGTAAAAAAAAACATTGAAAGTCTAAACATATTTTTTATATTTTGTTTTCAATCAGGAAAAACATTGGTAGCCAGAACCTTTATTGCTCTCAAGAAATCAGAAAGTCCATTAAATTATAACGGAACTGCTCGGATAAATGGAAAGGTGGTAGAATCAACTATCAGAGGACCCAGCTATGATGTATTTTACGAACTATCCAATTATCTAAACTTTGACATCAACATGGTGCAGACCAGCAAGTTCCTCTCTCAGGCGCAGGGGGTCGTGGATCAAGAGACAGATTTGGTGCCATTAGGACAAACAGGGTGGACCAGATACAAGGATTCATTTGGTTTCTTTGAAATAGGAAGGTTTGTTTGTTAAAGTTCCATGTTTCTTCAATGTTGCTTCAAATTTTATCTTTCATGGAAGGCACATACCCCCTTGCCTCCCTCTCAGTTACGATCCTGCCAAATGACTTTTTGGTCTGAAAAGCAATATCAATATTTGGACAAAATTTTTACTTTTATATAGATTAATTCCTTGAGATTGAATTGAAGTGATAAAGTTTCATTTTTACTCCATGGTAATAATTGTGTATTTGTCAGGTTTGGGGGTAAAATGGATTATCCTATGGTTTTAATATGCTCTAAGCCGCTCCCAGAGGTAAACAGAATTTATCCTATGGTTTTAATATGCTCTAAGCCGCTCCCAGAGGTAACTAAACAGAATTTATCCTATAGTTTTAATATGCTCTAAGCCGCCCCCAGAGGTAACTATACAGAATTTATCCTAAAGTTTTAATATGCTCTCAGCCGCTCCCAGAGGTAACTAAACAGAATTTATCCTATAGTTTTTATATGCTCTCAGCCGCTCCCAGAGGTAACTATACAGAATTTATCCTATAGTTTTTATATGCTCTCAGCCGCTCCCAGAGGTAACTATACAGAATTTATCCTATAGTTTTTATATGCTCTCAGCCCCTCCCAGAGGTAACAAATACTATACAGAATTTATCCTAAAGTTTTAATATGCTCTCAGCCGCTCCCAGAGGTAACTAAACAGAATTTATCCTATAGTTTTAATATGCTCTCAGCCGCTCCCAGAGGTAACTATACAGAATTTATCCTATAGTTTTTATATGCTCTCAGCCGCTCCCAGAGGTAACTATACAGAATTTATCCTATAGTTTTTATATGCTCTCAGCCCCTCCCAGAGGTAACAAATACTATACAGAATTTATCCTAAAGTTTTAATATGCTCTCAGCCGCTCCCAGAGGTAACTAAACAGAATTTATCCTATAGTTTTAATATGCTCTCAGCCGCTCCCAGAGGTAACTATACAGAATTTATCCTATAGTTTTTATATGCTCTCAGCCGCTCCCAGAGGTAACTATACAGAATTTATCCTATAGTTTTTATATGCTCTCAGCCCCTCCCAGAGGTAACAAATACTATACAGAATTTATCCTAAAGTTTTAATATGCTCTCAGCCGCTCCCAGAGGTAACTAAACAGAATTTATCCTATAGTTTTAATATGCTCTCAGCCCCTCCCAGAGGTAACTATATACAGAATTTATCCTATAGATTTTATATGCTCTAAGCCGCTCCCATAGGTAACTAATACTATACAGAATGTACAATGTCACTGCTAGGTGTATTTTATATGACTCGAATTGGAACTAATTTATTTGTGTGGGGGGGGGGGGCAATTCTGCACTTATAGCAATTTTTTTTTATATAGGGTTCAACAATTGTAAGATTTTTTCTTAAATCGTCATAAAACATTTTGAATACAAAATTTAATCTTTTAGTCTGCTGCCTGACGTAGAAAAAATCATGCCAATTAGATATTTTCATGCACTATCCAGGCATCAGGCAGTTGACTTGGGGCTTCAAAAGCATATGTTAGAAGAATACAAAATTAGGGGACTCTAACCTTACAGTTAAAAAGTTATGCAAAAAACACAAAATAAACTGGAAAAATTTATGTTTGACTTTGAACCTAAAAATGCACTTGGTTAGATTGCTTTCTAAATTAAAATTAGATTTTCTTTAAAAGAAATAAAATGCCACCAAAAACCTGAGATGGTTTCAAGGATTCCCAGTGTTAGTCCATTTTCTTAAAATCATAAAGCCATCACAATTAGCAAAGATTTGTGAAGTGGAAATTATCCAAACCATAAGCAAGGCAAGAATAATGGATTATATTTAGGTCAAGTTCTACAATCTTTTGAAACCGTTCTCTGTAACACTGTGGATTGGAGTTCTGATTGTTGGATTTGTTTCACCAATTCTGTTTTATATAATCCTTAAACTCAACTATATTGTTAGAAGACAGGAATACAAGGAAGACAGCGGATTGTTTTTCATTTTCATTGAATTAATATGTTCTGAAAGAAGGTAAGATACTAAGTTAAAATCTCTACATATAAAGTTATAATCTCTGTTTGTCGGTCTGTTTGTATGTCCAATCCACTTCACACTCCGGTTGATTTCAATCTTGTACCGGGCTGACTTGAATCCAGCTAGAGCAAGCTGTACAGTACAATAACAGACTATGTAAAGAAAACTAGGACGGTACGCTAAAAAATAAAAAATAAACCTTCTATTGAAATTTACGTGGTTCAGAACTAAGAATCCCTTAGACAGATTTGCCTGAAATTTTGATTGGGAACTAAGGAGAACCACGGGAATGTTTTTTGATTAGTTTTGAGATTCTAAGTTGAGTATAGGTCTATTCTTAAAGGAAATAATAGCTAAAATTGTAATTTACAACCAAGCGGCAGCGCAGGTAAACGGCGTGGCGGAAGTAACAATGAGTACTCTGGGGCCAAGGCAATGCAGAGTTATCAATCTAGTTATAATAAAATAATCTATACTTTATATTGATTAGAGACACAGAAGTTTCTGATGGAGTAAAACTGTTCACCACTGGATTGGCATTATTTACATTTTTTATTGTGTCGGCCTTTGGATGCAACCTACGAGCCTATCTTGTAAGTTATCTAGTCAGTTCAAACAGCATTAGAGTTCTCAGATTATTATAGATTTATGTATAGGCAGCATTTCTTCTCCATATCCTAGTAAACTCTAGCATTTGATTCAATCTTAATTGTATCAACTATTGCGGAAGAAGTTTTCCAAAATAATTTTTAGAACATGCAAAGTTTGTTAATGAATGAATTTGTGCTAAGACTAGATACATTTCAACCACCTTTTCTTGAATTGGTGATTCATGATTTGTCATTTGTCCATGTCCTGATGGAGAACACTCCACGGTTGTAAGTAGTCATCAACGACAGTAATAGTTCAGCAACCTAGGTGAAATTCAAGTCCCAGATATATGTAATTGCACGGCGTTATCTTCATTCTTTTAGGAATACCCTTTAAAGGGAGTGACCGGCAATTTATGGTGGTTGAACTGAGATTGCAGTATTGTAGACAATTCTTTTCGGATTCATTTGAGACATGTAAAACGTTTGAAAGATCCATAATAACTGAGTTTGATGGCAAAGTCTACGTTCAAAATTATTAATTTGGGTGGACACGTTTTGAGAATAGGTTTTTTTTAAATTATTAAATATTAACGACACAAAATGTAACAAAAATTCTACATTAAACTTATAAGTTGTTTAGGAACAGGCTAAAACAATAAAAAATAGCTCTTATCATAGAAAAATAATTAATTTTATTCAATTATTACTTTCTGTGATCTCTCATTATTCACAATTATTTGCTGCAGATTTTTTGCAGATTCTCTGGAATTTCTTTTAAAAGACGACATTTGAAGAATTTTAAGAAATCTGCGAACAAACTCATAGAAAATAAGAAATTCAATATAATGATGAAAACAAAATAACTGATTCTAACTTTGATTTATTGATAAAGTTCTTATGAGAAATATGTTCCTAAAATTCTATTTAGTTTACTATAGAATTTTTAGAGTAATTTTTGTCGTCGTTATTTTGTAATAAAAAAATCAATTCTCAAAACGTATCTACTCAAAAAGACGATTTTGAACGTAGACTTTGTGCTCAAACTCAGTAATTATAGATCTTTACAACGTTTTATATGTCTCTAATGAATCCTAAATAATGTGACCACAATACTACATACTCAGTTCAACTACTATACATCGCTGTTCAATCCCTTTAAGCTTATTTTTTTCTCATTCAAATCAGATATTTTTAAAGGGTTGAATTAGCTCTTTGATTAATCTGGCTCTTGTTTCAGTTTCACTTATTAATAAAAAAACAACTTCACCTTTCATTGTAGGTTGTTGAGGACTATGAGAGGCCTATAGACTCTAATTGTAGGTTGTTGAGGACTATGAGAGGCCTATAGACTCTCTGAATCAGCTGATTTATGAATCAAAAAAAAACCTTGTTCTCAGAACAGACCGAGGATGGGCTCAAGAGCTCGAGAAGTCATTTCAACTACTAGGTTTCAACTATAAATGTGTTGCAACCCACCACTTACACTCCCACACATCCTGTACTCAATCAAGATTTTTATTTTAAGCATAAAGTACATATTGCTGTGTATGTTTAATTTAAAGTAAATTTCAATGTCCACCCATTAAAACAAAATATCTAATCTTTAATGTTTTATAATGGAAAATGGGAAAAAAACCATCAGGTGAAAAATTTATTTTTAAAAATGTCAAAATATAAAAAAAAATTATGAAAAAAACTTTGTTATTTATTGAAGACATGTCAGGCTGAGGTGAGAGGAAAAAGAAAATCAGAATTTATTTTTTAATAATTTTCGGTTTTAAAATATTCAATTTTATTTTAGACTCAATGAGTCGGTTAGTGGATACAAATATGCCTGGCAATCTCTCCTTGATCAATAGAACTCATTGTATTTCTCATGCAGAGTGGACAGTAAGCTTCTTTTCAAAGCTAAACTAATTTTTATTCTTACTTTTAGACTTTTTTGTTTTTATTTATTTTTGTTGATACAGGTTATGTAACTTTTATCTCATTAATTACTATATAATATCTCTTTTTATATATTGCCTTAGAAATTAGGTAAAATTAGATTAAAAGATGGAAAATTATAATCAAATACGAGTCCAGACTCCAGAGCTGGGAACATAATTGTATCGTAGATATTGAGATCAATGCTTGATCTCAATCTTTTGTTAATCTGCAGATTAATTTATTCTGTATTTGATATATGCAGCATAGTAAGCCTATCCTAAAGGGAAAACTGGAATGAAGAGTTTATTGATCCTCAAATTAAAGCCCCCAGAATGAATTTCAAGATCATGTTATCAGGATTATGAGTATCCCGTCTTAGAGCTGAAAACTTTAGAATGAGATATCCCTTATCCTGATCGGTCGATTAATCTGGAGATTAATAACAAGTGGAGACCAAGCATTATTTAATCTGGCGATTGAGAAAAAGAGGAGATCCACAGTTCTAAAGTTTTCAGTTCAGAGGCCGAATTTAAAGAATTTGTATTCGATTTTTCAAGATTTAAGCCGGCGCTCAATTGAAACCGGGTATTGGCAGATTTAAGCCGCGGCTCAAATTAATTAAATTCGGACACTGGTTAAACTTCCTGATTAGTTGACTGTATTGTTATTCATGTTTCTGTATTCTAAGGCCTTGGATTCAATTCGTCAAAGTGTTCTTGACTATGGAACACCTCAGTATAGAATTGCTAAGACTCCGTATGTGTTTGAATCAGGGAACTGCTATTATGCCAGGTTGGAAAACAAATGACTATTTAACTACTCAATTTGATGAAAGTTAATTTTAAAGTAAAATAATTTAAAAATAATTCACGTTATCATTTCAAATATTTTTGATCCAACAATTAAGCCATTTAATTTTGAAAGTTTTTTTAAATCTATCAACATTTTTTGTAAAACTTGGACAATTGTTGCATCAGTTACAAATAGTGATATTAAAAGAATTAATTAATGCTCTTTCAGCTTTGTTTTGTTCAGGAAGAAAAATCTATTTATGGAGACTCTTGAGAACAGAATGTTAGATATGGCAGCATTTGGTATCATGGATAAACTAAAATCTATCAGTGTTCCAGTTCCAATTAATTATGTTTCTGATGAACCTTTAAATCCTCTCACCCTGGAACATTTCTTCCTTTCTTTTGTGTTCCTTGCAGGAGGTCTAGCCACAGCGCTGCTTGTTCTCTTTCTAGAGTGTGTCGTGAACAAGAAACAAAATAAATAGTTTATCTAAAAATACATTTTTTTTCAACTTATACACCAATCACTTATTGATGTTGATGTTGATTTTGATGGTCATGATAAGATAAATGTTGATGATGTTGTTGTTGATATTGATTTTGATCAGAATTTTGAATGTTTATTTTTTTATTATATAGAAATTGATGTTGATGTTGTTTGGGTTGCTGTTAATAACGATAGTGATAGGGTTAAAGTAAAATAAAAGCTTTGTTAGGACTCAAAGAAGTTCGGAGTAAGATTTCGATTCTACTGGAGACCACCGGAGGGATTTCATTTTCACTGCAGGGTTTGAAAAGTCACTTTTTTCCATTTGAGCTTTACACATGTTGATTTACAATCCACTGGAGGGATTCAGATATCTTTCCAGAAGTTTATAATTCCACTGGAGGGATATCTAAATCTGAATCCCTCCAGTGGATTTATAAACCCCCTGGAAAGATATCTGAATCCCTCCGTGGAACTATCAACCCCCTGGAAAGATATCTGAATCCCTCTAGTAGAATGTAAATCACCTTGCGTAAAGTTTTAAATGGTAAAAAGCATTTTTTCAAACCCCTCCAGTGAAAATGAATTCCCTCCAGTGGTCTCCAGTGGAATCAAAATCTTACCACAAACTTCTGTGAGTCCTATGTGAGTTGGAATAAAAAAACCGATTACTAAAACTCAAATTTATCTTTACTTGATATAATGTAACTTCATGTTCTGATAGAATTTATATTTTGAAATATTTAAGGACTACATTGCAGGTTTGAACATGCAAAGATCCAAAGAATAAGAAATTTGAGTTTGTGGCAAGTGTTCATTTCCCTCTTTGAGAAGCTTAAAAACTTATTTTTTTCTTAAAAACTGATTCAGTTACAATACTTTAAGGATTATTTTTCTCAGGGTACGTTTATGTAACTAATAAGATTTCAGGAAAGTTTGGTATTTTGATTTTACATGAAGGTGTATCCCATTCATCCAGAATTTTTAGTCTTATATAGACGAATACAATGAATCAAATTTAACATTACAAACAACAATAATACATGTTTTTATCTTCATTAAAAAGCCTTCATAAGGCAGTTCAAAGCATACATTTTTTTAATGCAAATTAAATTATAAAAAGAACACAATGCTTTTTATAAACCTCTTTTGACTAATTACAGAACTGAAAACCTTAGAATTGGATACCTTTAATCCTGAACACTTGATCTGAAAATCCATTGTGGACACTTTTGATTTCTACCTAATCTGCTCTTTTTGGATATCACTACTTTGTTCCGACCAATGAGAGTTCTCTCATGAGTTGTGGGTTAGAATTTAAAAATTTATCAGCTCCTGATTGGCTGTTCGGCTTTCTCCAAACGCCCATTGATTGGTTGAATATTTTACAACTCTCTGGATACAAACTTAGTTAAAATTAATCTTAATATTAATAAAAAAATGAGATTAAGTCAATCAAGCATTGATCTCGGTACCCATCGCCCCTTATTCAAACCATAGATTTATCATGCAAGTTAAATAATATTGAAAAAAAGCTATTTTTAAACCTTTTTTAATTATTTGTTCAGAGCTGAAAACTTTAGAATGGTGGATATCAAGTTTAATGCTTAAACTCCTGGTTTTACTAAACCCAAGATTATTTTAAAGCGCATTCGATATCCAAGAAAGAAGTTTAAAATTTAACCAATCAGCGTGCCATGTTAAGATGTACTCTTTAACTTTTGAAAAACCGGTTTTGATTTCTGGTGTTGATGGTGTCTGCATTTCAATTTAACTAACATTGATTGAACGAACGTAAGTTTTGGATTAATGTTTATTAAGACTAACGTTCAAAAGTACAATAGTCCTAAAATGTTTTTTTTTATTATTTCATCTAAACATGATTAAAGGAATTGCTTTTTGCCACAAACTCAAATCTTCGGATCCCTATATCTATGCAACCTGATGGTGCACACCTTTGATATTTCAAACCTACATTAATTGATCTAGAATAATTCTTAGTTTGAAATATCTAAGGTGTACAACATTGAGTTACAAAGAAATAGAGGTAAGGAAATCAGAGTTTGTGACAAAAACTCAATTCCTTTATTTTTGTTTGAATGATCTAAAAGTCGGCTTGTTAACAGCAGCAGACTTTAATTTAATCGGATATTGGTCCAATCGATGTAGCATTGTATCTGTTATTTTATCAAACGTTTAACTTTTATACAGTAAAAATATCCAAAAAGAAGAATTCAAAAGTGTGTACATTGGATACTCAGATTAAGCGATCGGGATTAAGGATATCTCATTCTAAAGCTTTCAGCTTTGGTTATTTAATGTTTATACTTTAATTAGATTGATGTAACAGAAAGTTAATTTCTGCCAATATAATTCTGAAATATAGAACTCCGATATCCCTTTATGCAGACATTGTTTGGAATTCAGGACAAACCGTTAAGCAACAGGAAGGGTTTAATAAAATGCAATTTCTGTCTCAAAATGTTTAATTTCTGTGTTTATGTCACTAAATACATACTCGAAATGTATGAAAATTTGACCTGGAACCAAATTTAAAGAACTAGCCTTAGAAATTAATTGTGAACATATTCTCTTTGTGTACATCGTAAAACAAAACAAAAATAATTCGCGGATTTTCACAAAAAATTTCGTGGATTTTCAAAATTTTAAAAAATTTAATGAAGATCGAATCTTGATGGAGACAAATATTTAAAATTTCAATCATTCATAAACCTTCCCTGGGGTCCCCAGATGTCCCACAAAAAAAATTGGGCCCGATCGGTTCAGCCGTTTTGACGTTTATTGGATACAAACAGACAGACAGACACCCGAACAGACAGACAAGCCAAATTTATATATAGATTTGGCCCGCAGCTTAAATTTGAAACTCGGCTCAATTATGGTTGGTTCCACTTAAAATTTTATTCTATGTTTCAAGATTTAAGCCGGCGCTTAATGTAAACCGGTTTTTGGTGGATTTGAGACGTAGCTCAAATTCATTAAATTCGCACTCTGAATAGTTTGTTTCTTAAATACATTTTTTTTCATAATCAGAGTAGAAAAATTGTGAGTGTTTTTTTTATTCCAGAATACAAATTTTATCAAAGTAGTAATAAAGAGTATTGAATACTGAAAACTGTCCACTCTATTTCAAAATTATTTGGTAACTGTCCAGAATGGAATGATTTGATTGGTTAAGCAGAACAGATCACTAGAAACCCAACCAATAAGAAATGAGAGTTTTTGGAAAATGTTTTTATTTTCAAATAAGTGTAGAGCTCAGGCTGCATAGATAAAAATTAGAATCTTAGAGTTAAAGACAAGCGTTTAATTCTAGAAGGATTGCTCATTCTAGATAAACCTCAGTTTAAGGAAAATTAAGACTCGCCTAGAATTTGTATTTACTAATTTCTACGAAAGTTTTAAAAATAAAACACAGAAAATACGATAAAGATTTGATAAGCCACAAATAATTTGTTAAAAATTTGTTGGTTTTAAGTAAAAGAAATAACTGCCCCTTCTCTAGATCTTGATAAAGAAACGTTACATAATTAATTTCAATTTCTGGCTTCAGTTTCTCTCAAAATAAGAAGTGGGGGAGGTGGGACTTTGGTAAAAAGTATTCAATACAATACAGTGAATACAAATCTAGGCCTGATCCCCCCCCNAGTTGGGTATTTTCTGGTGACATGGGGGAGGGGGTTTTTGTCACAATATTCCTCTTAAAATGCATTTGTCTTGTGTTTCATGGTGATAATCTTTTCAATTACAAACACTATATCTATTGTAGCTTGGATTAAGTTTTAATGATTTCTATTCATGATTACTTTTCCCGTTCATATATTTATCCTTGAATGGATCCTGTAATCCCGCAATATAATTAGATGTCGTCTTTGTTACAGCGAGCTTTTTGGAAGAAAAAGATATATTTTATAGCAAAAGCACATGAAAGCACAGGGGTTTCGGGATAATCTAAATAAATAAATAGATTCTAACAGCCAAATAGAAAAGATTTAGGGGCTCCAGTAGCACCCCAAAACCTTTGTGTAGTCAGAAAAGCGTGTCGAAAAATCCTATTTTAAGAGTTTTCAATGAAATAGCGGGTTTTCGGTCGAAATTCTTAACTAAAACATAACATTTAAACAACCTAGAGACTTCTCAAAAAAAAAAATCTTAAGCGGCCATGTAGTAAATACCCTACTCCAGAATGGTTTCCCTAACCCGTATCTTTCCAGGTACAATCCAGTTTCACTCAGCTATCAATGTCTAAACCCGGATACAATCTGGTTAACTATCAATGTCAACCAGGACATGAACTCTTAATCGATAAACGCCACTACAACTGGGCACGATCTCATAAACTATCAATGTCTCAACTAGGACATGATCCTCAACCAGAGGGTCCGATTATTCTCTCTCAGTATGGAGTCTTTATATTAACTTGATATTTTTCTTCAGCTTGGATTAGAATTGGGTTTTAATAGCTTAATGCTCTGTTATATATAATGTAGTTAAGCAATTAAATTATGGGTTTGACAGAGTAATATAAATCTACCTATATTAATTGGGTTAATTGCAATGCATGATTTACGTATTTACTAATGGGCACATTAAGCTATATGTCCCCCCCCCCCATCCTCTAAAAATTGCTATATTTTCCCCTGCAATGGTTCTACCGCCTTTAATCGTCTATTTACTGAACCGCCGAACTGAACAGATATAAATGATGTTACATTAGAGAACGTCTGGTTTAAGTTTAAAGGAATATTTCTTTTACTATTTTCCATTTCTGATTGGATCAATTTGTTCCAACCATCTGTCTTTATCTTTAAATCTTTTCAATTTTTTCCAAGGTTCTAAGATTATTCTCATACTAGGAAACAAGGAAACCTACCTAAATCACCCCATATAGAAAACTAAGAAAGCTATCGTACTTACCCCATATAGAACACAGAAAAACCATCGTAATTACCCCATTTAGAACACAGGAAAACCATCTTAATTTCCCCACCCATAGAACACAGGACACCTACCTTAATTTCCCCACACATAGAACACAGGACACCTACATTACTTTCCCCATATAGAACACAGGACACCTTCCTTAATTCCCCCCCTCCCCATATAGAACACAGGACACCTACCTTAATTTCCCCACACATAGAACACAGGACACCTACATTACTTTCCCCATATAGAACACAGGGAACCTATAAATTTCCCCATATAGATCACAGGACAACTATCGTGATTTTCCCATATATAATCCTAGACACATACAGGGTGTCCCAAAAAACATGGGAATTCAGTGACGAATTTGATATCGTCTTTGTTATGAATTAGCATTGTAATACCTNCCCCCCATATAGAACACAGGACACCTACCTTAATTTCCCCCCATATAGAACACAGGACACCTACCTTAATTCCCCACCATATAGAACACAGGACACCTACCTTAATTTCCCCACACATAGAACACAGGACACCTACATTATTTTCCCCATATAGAACACAGGACACCTACCTTAATTTCCCCCATATAGAACACAAGACAACTACCTTAATTTCCCCCATATATAACACAGGACACCTACCTTAATTTCCCCACACCTAGAACACAGAACACCTACATTATTTTCCCCATATAGAACACTGGGCACCTATAAATTTCAAAATATAGAACACAGGACAACTATCGTGATTTTTCCATATATAATCCTAGACACATACCTTCATTTTTCCATATAGAACGCAGGACACTTCCTTAATTCTTCCCCGCCCCTCATATAGAACACAGGACAACTGCCTAAAATTCCTCCCGTAGAGAACACAGTACAACTACTCTAATTTCCACCTATATAGAACACAGGACAACTACCTTAATTTCCCCCCATATAGAACACTGCAACTTTCTGAATTTGAATAGACGCTACGTTCTTCGGTATGAGTAGTTTTTAACAGTTTTATCCTTATAGACGCAATAGATAGAAATCGACGTAAATAAACCATTACAAAACTTGTCTAAAAGACTTTGTATAGATAAAAGATAAGAAATATGAGGTAGAGCAGAAGAGAACATATACTCCGAATTTTTAAACTTCTGAAAAAAACTTTTATTAGAAACATAAGGAAAAAATCAAAAATATCTAATATTTTGCTTGTTAAAGTTAGGAATAGCGTGTTGCAGTCTGAAAACTAGTATGCGTGTGCTCACTCTAAGGTTAGAGATGGACATCCTTTTTGTGAATCGATTTTTTTGGCAAAAGAACGATTTTACTGAACGATCGTTGGGTGAGAAAGTGGACGAATATGACTGAAAATATTCAAAAGTCCCCCCCCCCCTCCGCTCAATCCCCCCCCCTTCAATAGGGGATATAGAAGGAGATAAATATCTGGAAAGATATGACTATGCAAATAGTAAAATTGGATGTGTAAGGTTTAAGCATAAGATTAAGCTTGTTACAGAGAGATTATATTGAAAAAGATAAAATTTATTGAAAATTCGTATGACAGGATTTCTACATGTTTCATAAGTTTCAGTGATAAATGGGACTAGAATTCTAAATTCATTTAAACATGAACTATTACAATGGTAATACATTTCTCTTTCTGAAAATTTGTCTATCTAACTCTGAATTGATATTTACCCTGCAATTTCTCAACTGAAAAATCATTCAAACTCAAATTACGAAAAAAAAAAGAATTTGGTTTCACAGTTTTAGTACACTTTTTTTGCCAACATTAGCAACACTTGCACTGATATTATGATTGTATTTTATGGCACAATATTCGGATAAAGAGAATTGGATACAACAGAACTGGTTACTTGCCGCAAAGTCAAATTTTCAAATCTCTAAATCTTACAAATTTGATGCTATATTGGTAAAACAGTCACAGATATTAAGACAAATTTGAAAGTTTCAGATTTTAAGACCGCCACCACTCTGAAGTGTCGCAACGACTTAGGTTTTTGTCTTTTTTACTTTTTTGTAGCCTTGGGCATATACATTTCAATTCTTATTCCTTCTTTAAGTAGTGACATGCTGTCATTTGGGGATTTAAGACTATAGGAGTCCCGGATTTAAACAAATTCCCTGGACATCGAGTTCAGCGCTGAATTTGTCGAATATCAAACATCGACAATTCCAGCTCTTCGAATTCTAACTGTTTTAACCCCCTTCTGAATAACTCTAATTACACGTAAGACCGAAGTTAGGTTCGGACTTGTATTGGCTAAATTCCTAAATATTGGGGAATAGAGTTAGAAAGAGGGTTTAGGAAGTGTGTATGGAAGTGGAGGAAGGGATAATCAGATTAGAGAGAGAGGGGTTTATAACCAGTGACAGGGAAGAATGTGCGAACTTACTGAAGAAAGGGAGAGGGGAGGGAACACAAATGATATTGTGTACTATACAAGCTATAATACATACTATATAGATATTCTAACTTACTGAAGAAAGGGAGAGGGGAGGGAACACAAATGATATTGTGTACTATACAAGATATAATACATACTATAGTTTCAGTAGAAGTAAATATTTCCATTTACTGTTATAGCGCCAGGGAACAGGAATATATATAGCGCTGATTTAAGGATTTATCTCTGATTGGATAATGAGCTAGATAGAAAGATAGATGTTACCGCCGCCCATGCAATTTCTATTGGTTCTGAATAGACACCAAACACATGACTGAACCCTGATTAGTTCAGGCGCTAATGGACTCGGCATACATGAGTGAGCTGGGGCATACATGAGTGAGCTGGGGAACCCGGCTTTGCCTGAAAACTAAACTTTCTTTATAAAAGTCAACCCACTTAACTTAGAATGTTCAAACTAGGCTGAGTACATTTCTGTGATTAAGTCGAGTTCCTCAATCAAATTTTAGGCAAATAGGTTAAGGGGGGTCATGAGTTATGATCGGAGACCCAACCAATTGTTATCATTATTGAAATTAGGTGGAAAAAATAATCAAAACAGCCAAGAGCTATTTTCCACCTAATTGCTTTATACTTGTACTGTTAATATAATCATCAATTTGTAATTGTAAACTCGTCCTGTACACAGATACATGTATTTTAGCAATAAACTTTATCTTATCTTATCTTATATTATCAACCACAGAGACAAACTAACATTACTACTTTATTTATAAAGAAGGTATTTACACACAACGATATACATACATAGGACATATATAAATTTGGTGTAATTTAAAATTATTAAGAAAGTTTTTCAATTATATAGTTTTTTTAAAAGTAAGCAAAATTATGCCAAAAATATCAACATTGATTATTATTATCACTCACTTCTTAACATTTCTATTATTTTATAGTTATCAAACTTGTTCGGCCTGGTTTAGCATGAAGTATATAAAAGCATTATTTTTCCTTTTTTTAATTAGTTGAAAATTGAAATAAAAAGGTTTATGAAAATTATGAAACACGATTAAAAGGCTGAGTTTCTGATTCCTATATCTTTGTAACCTGATACAGTGATATTCATAGTCAATCCCGTCGTTTACCCGCGTTTTGGTAATGAATTATGATTTTAGATGAAGTGCCACTGTCCAGTGTTTCCCGTGGAATTCCAAAATATTTAAAACATTTTTTATCCTATGTCACTCCCAGGGTACCCATTGGTTATCTCAAATAACTACCCCCAATCGGGTCCAGCCGTTTACTAAAAAAATATATAAATATATATATATCAGTTGAAACGCAACAATCTTCTTATAACACTTTATTCATAAACAAATTGTTTCATGCTTTTATGCAATCATCAGTATGAATGGTTTGAGAATTTTTTACAGATGATTCGCGGATTTTTACAAGATGTAAAATTAATTTTCAAATTAATGTTACATATATAGATACATACAATAAAACAAACATGATGTTAAAAAAACCATACTTTATCACACTACATTTACTATATATATAAATATATATGAACGAAGAGCTTTTATTATAAAGATATAAATATGAAAATATAATTGAATTGAATGGCCTTTGATCTCTCCAACCCTTGCAACCACAATACAATTCCCCTTAATTAATACAATTAATGGTTTACACTCATTTACTTCAATATAATTTTATTTATCAATAAATTATTATGTCAGCTAGTTGTATGTTTTAACACTTTACTGTATGTACACGGAAAGGACACACATACATTTTTTCAAGTTCTTTAACTACAGCTGCTGTTTGTATAACATTATTATTGTTGTTTTAACAAGCATAGTTATACACACCGTCAATTATATCCTAAAAGCTAGCTTAACCCTAAACAGGCTGTGGGGGGGGGGGAGTTTTGCACCCACTCCTGTAGTTTTTTTTGTCCTAGCACTCTCATTTTTGACACTATCACCGTGAAATGTTTGACTTTTCATGAATAATAATTTAAAGGATTTTAAAATTTTTTTTTTAATTTCTAGGGTAGGGTACAGGGCGGAAAAAAATTCTGGTCTGTGAAAAAAAAATCTAAAATAGCCCATAACTTTTCGTGACTAAAGCTACAGATCCTGATCTAAAAACTATATTTTTAAAAAGCTTTTGAAAATTCATGTAGAAACATGTGTCACACTTTGATATTTGTTTAAAATGAAAAAAAATATTTTGTTCTCACTTTTTTGGCTCTTTTAGGAGTTTTTTTCAACCCTTCCTAGCACCCAAACTATCAAAGTTATCGGTCTAATTTTTTTTCTATGAGCTGACTTGAAAAATTAAGCCATGAACAGGCATTTCAACCCTATGCCTATCCTCAAGGCCTCCCCCCAGGATTCACATAGATTCAGACCCTCCATTCTTTAAGGGTTAAAACGTGCTGGGCTATCATTAAACCAATACAAACCTTTTGTTCTACCTTCCACTAACTGTACAAACAAACAATACAATTTATTTGTGTGACGTCGGGTCAGATTATTTTGTACAGAGCGTTCCTATAAACATAAGAATTCAGAGACGATTTGGGTCCGTCCTAGAAAACAAATTTTTTTCTGAAAAACAAAAAGGTTTTCGTAGTTTACATAAAATATATCTACTCTGTAGCAGACGTAACTTTGTTTTAACTGTTGAAATTATGAAATTAGTGTGTTTTTAATTTTTGTTACAGAAACAATCTCAAGAACTGACGAGGGTCGACCCAGACAGAAATATATTTTCCATAAGTGTGAAACTAACATCTACGTTGTTAATCTTCAAAGATTTGGTCCATCACCATCACCAAAATTGAAATTATGTAAAACAACGCTTATTTTTAAAAAAGACGATTTCAAATTCGTCTTTTAATTTCCCAGGTATATTGAGACATCCTGTACTATATGCACGTAATGCACATGTTTGGGCACAGCATTCTAACTTACTGTACATTGTACGTATTAAATAGTCTAAAGCTAAATACTCATTGTTTTCGGCAATATGTGCTAACTCAATACAAAAAGATTTGTATTTTAATAAAAATAATTTATCTGGTTTTAAAAATTTATTTGTATATAAATGATTACACTTCATACTATTTTTAACATAAACAGAAAACTATAGAACGTTCTCTATCACTTGTCTAGGGATAGGCAAATTAGAGATTATACAGTAAAGGGATTGTTCTAGGGATAGGAAAGTTAGAGGTTATAAAATAAAGGGATTGTTCTAGGGATAGGCAAGTTAGAGATTATACAGTAAAGGGATTGTTCTAGGGATAGGTAAGTTAGAGATTATACAGTAAAGGGATTGTTCTAGGGATAGGCAAGTTAGAGATTATACAGTAAAGGAATTGTTCTAGGGATAGGTAAGTTAGAGATTATACAGTAAAGGGATTGTTCTGGGGATAGGCAAGTTAGAGATTATACAGTAAAGGGATTGTTCTAGGGATAGACAAGTTAGAGATTTTACAATAAAGGCATTGTTCTGGGGATAGGTAAGTTAGAGATTATACAGTAAAGGGATTGAAAACATAAATTTAAGTGATCCTCTACATGTAGAGTGGCATATCCGATTTACAACGGTACCTTTAAAAGCTATGTCTGGCCAAATAAAGAATGAGATACCCATATTTAACCCTTTTAATACTCAAAATTTTCAATTGTAGATTTTCTACAAAAGTTACATTCGCATTTCTTCAACCAATACAATAGGAACATTGTTATAATCAAAATTAAACACTTGTCAAGCTTAAAAAAACGACATTATCTTCCACACTGTCACTTATACAGTAAAAACCTTCAAACTCTGAAATAGGAAAACGACTTTCAAACTCAAGTTGCTCTTTCTATAGTCCGATGAACAGGAAATTGTGAACTGCAATTACACTTGATAAGCGAATTAATACGTTACTAGTAAACCTATTTGCTTTGTAACAACATCAAAGACACTTAATCATAGGTTTTAAATTCGACTTCTTAATCCACAGCTGTCTAGTTCATGATGTATAACATACCTCGGTGAAAATACGCCAACAGTTTCTTTAACCCTGAACAGGCTGTGGTTTTTTTTGTCCTAGTACTCTCATTTTTGACACTATCATCGTGAAATTTTGTGACTTTTAATGAACAGTAATTTAACGGATTTTTTGTGAATTTTTTAATGCAAAGGGTTGGGTACAGCGCGGAAAAAAGTCCGGTCTAAAGCTACATATCTAAAAAATAGGGAGGGTGGAAAAAACGTCAAAAAAAAGGTCAGAAATATTAAAACAATATTTTTTTTGTTTTAAACAAATATGAAAGTGTGACACATGTTTCTATCCATTTATAAAGGGCTGGATATTTCTGAAAAACCATTGAAAAATGGATATAGAAACATGTGTCACACTTTTATATTTGTTTAAAACAAAAAAAAATATTTTTATTTTTTTTACCCTTTTTTTGATGTTTTTTTCACCCTCCCTAGCACCCAAACTGTTTAAGTTATTGGTCTAATCTTTTTTTTAAATGAGCAGGCCTTGGCAAATTGGACTATGCACATGCATTTCAACCCTATATCTATTCTCTAAGGCCTTTTTCCAGACTCCCCCACAGGCTCTACATAGCTTCAGACCCCCATCCTTTATAGGGCTAAGTAGAATTGTATATAATCAGTAAGTGATATGCTCCCAAGAGACTCTATTGTATAAAGGGGATGGATTATCTTATTGTGTGGTGTTGTTGTGGAAATCATTATCGTAAGATAGATCTTACAGTTTGTAGGGGATATTGTGTTAAGATTGACATATTTGCTATAGAAAAGGATGGTAGGGTGGAAGGGGTAGTAAAATGGCATGGGGTGGAAGGATGGCAGGGAGTTGACTGTAGGTATAAAATGCCCCAGTTTTATAAAATAAAAGTATATAGTGTCAAGTTCTAAGGTAGTGAGATTCATGAAAAAAATAAAAAGTGAGATTTGAAAATCCAAAATGAGAATAAAAAATTTTAACTTTTATTTTCAAACTGTGGTATTGGCGGTAGTNTATACTGGTTTTGAAACTAGATAAGATGAATATACTGGTTTAGTAACTAGATAAGATGAATATACTGGCTTAGAAACTAGATAAGATGAATATACTGGTTTAGAAATTAGATAAGATGAATATACTGGTTTAGAAACTAGATATGATAAATTTACTGGTTCAGAAACTAGATAAGATAAATATACTGGTTTAGAAACTAGATAAGATGAATATCTGGTTTAGATACTAGATAAGATAGATATACTGGTTTAGATACTAGATAAGATAGATATACTGGTTTATAAACTAGATAAGATGAGTATACTGGTTTATAAACTAGATAAGATGAATACACTGGATTAGAAACTAGATATGATAAATACACTGGTTTATAAACTAGATAAGATGAATATGCTGGTTTAGAAACTAGGTAAGATAAATATATTGGTTTAGAAACTAGACAAGATGAATATGCTGGTTTAGAAAACTAGATAAGATGAATATGCTGGTTTAGAAAACTAGATAAGATGAATATGCTGGTTTAGAAACTAGATAAGATGAATATACAGGTTTAGAAACTAGATAAGATGAATATACTGGTTTAGAAACTAGATAAGATGAATATGCTGGTTTAGAAACTAGATAAGACGAATACACTGGTTTAGAAAAAAGATATGATGAATATACTGGGTTTTGAACCTAGATAAGATGAAGATACAGGTTTTGAAACTAGATAAGATAAATACATATAGGTTTAGAATAAGATAAGATCGACTAGCTGTTTAGAAGCATGGTAAAATATGGCGGTTTACCCACGGGAATTGATTACACATTACACAAACACGATACTCGATAAATACACAATGGACGGAATAGAGAAGAATAGGAGGGAGAAGTAGCAAAGAAAATAGTGGTGAATATTTCATCTTTTACAGTTTTTCCGGGTGTTTTCTTTGCATCCAATAACGTGTTTTTTTAAAGCAAACCTTTAACAGAAAAATACGTTTATGTAGATTTTCTCTTACGTTTTGGCTACTAAATAAAACGAGAAAAGATTCAAATTGTGTATACTCTAAACAATTTCATTGTACAAATTGTGCAATGTGTATGTTTCTTTTTGAATATACTATACATTTATAGTACTGCAATAAGTATATTTGCATTTATTTTGAGTATATATTGTTAAATCCCTCGATCCTTGTTTATGTTTTTCTATCAAAGTTTTTATATAAACTTTCTTCCTTTTCTTCCAGTAAATATATAAATACAGGAAATATATAAATACAGGAAATAAACGGAAAATATTAGGAAAATTTTGAGCATTTTTAAATTGAAACTTCGACGATTTTAATGTCAAGCTTTTCAGACGATGCCATAGAACACTATTTCAATCTATAGATTGTATCCTTGTATCCATACATATAGAACACACTATTTCAATCTATAGATTGTATCCCTGTATCCAGACATATAGAATACACTATTTTAATCTAAAGATTGTATCCCTGTATCCAGACATATAGAACACACTATTTCAATCTACAGATTGTATCCCTGTATCCAGACATATAAAACACACTATTTCAATCTATAGATGTTATCTCTGTATCCAGACATATAGAACACACTATTTCAATCTATATAGATTGTACCTCTGTATCCAGACATGTAGAACACACTATTTCAATCTAAAGATTGTATCCCATTATACAATATACAGGTATATCTTGTTTTACTGCATTTATGTAGTAAAAGTGAATACCATTTAAATTTATGACTAAATTTAAAAAAATGCTTTCACATCATGTTTGTTAAAATTAAATTCTAGTAAAATGTTTTTTTTAAAAACCCAATTTGATTCGATACTGTGTTTGATGTATAGTCTCCCCTAGAGGAAAACATATTGTATTTTATTATTTATTAATGTCCAGCTCTGCCATTTTATATTGAAATATAAAACCGGTTTTATATTGAAATATAAAACCGGTTTTAGAACAGGATCAAAAGCATCGGCGACAAAATTATCTTTTGAGAGATATCGTCGTTTTCCTTTTTTTGCTTGGTTATCCACTAAGTGTGAGACTGTAAAGACGATTGGAAGCTCTTATAATATATCAATCAATAGTTTTAAATTAGTTTTCTGTTTTAGATATAGTAATCAAATGACTTATTTAATGATTTGCAAGGCACAAGTGCAGGAGCTGAGAAAAATCAAGACTTTTTGATGTACCCAACCCTGGGAATATTATTTTATAAAACTACACAGTCTCTACGAAACTAATGAGCTATAAAACCAAACTCTCCCATGTGGATTTTTGAAATAAATCGATTTTAGAGAATTGGTAATGAAATAGGGCATAAATTTTACTATTGGTTGGAGAATTCCAGTGTAGTGGAAAATTCTCGTTTTTGGCATGTTTTTTTCATTGTTCAAAGCCCTAAAAGATATTGAAATAAAAAGTCAGGTGTTGTTCAAGGGTCTACGATAATGTTTTAAACATTTTCCAAATCTCTAAAAATGTTTGGAAACCCTTTTTAGACCTAATGCAAGATTTTATCTTTGGCGGGAAATTTCATTTTTTTTTAACTGATTATGTTAAATAACACCCTCTTACGATGGTTTTATCAAAGAAATGAAATTTGCATGAAACATTAAAAATTTCAAAGCTTTTTAGGGACGTATTAAAACTAGGGGATGTATTGAAAAACTAAAAAGCTACACGCAAAATGATAGCATATTAATCATAATTTTTTTTCGGTTTTCACCAAAATTTTTATTTTTAACCCAAAATCTTATGCCCCTAGGCCTGGTTTTGCCTGAAAAGGATTTTTACTTAATGTTACCAAGATTAATATTACCAAGATTAATGTTACCAAGATTATTGTTGCTAAGATAAATGTTACCAAGATTAATGTTACCAAGATTAATGTTACCTTGATTAATTGTTACTAAGATTAATGTTACCAAGATTAATGTTACCAAGATTAATGTTATCAAGATTATTGTTACCAAGATTAATGTTTTCAAGATTAATGTTACCAAGATTAATGTTACCAAGATTATTGTTACCAAGATTAATGTTATCAAGATTAATGTTACCAAGATTATGAAATTGCGATAAAAGTTCTCGAAAAAATTAAATCTATATATAAATTTGGCTTGTCTGTCTGGGTGTCTGTCTGTTTGTTTGTATCCAATAAACGTCAAAACGGCTGAACCGATCGGGCCCAATTTTTTTGTGGGACCTCACGTAACCCCAGGGAAGGTTTATGAATGATCAAAATTTTAAAAATTTGCATTTAAAAGTTTTTTATTTTTGTAAAATTATTGAAAATGCGCGAAAAAACATTATGAAATCCGCAAACTTTTTTTGTTTGTTTTTGTTTTATACTGTACAAAGAGAAGATGGTCACACAACACTATGAAAAGTAGAAATAGATAATGGGCGCAAAGCGCCCTAAAAGTTTAGTAAAACTAAATTTCTTTATTATTTCCATTGAAAAAAAACAGTTTAAAAAAAAAGAGTGACAGGTTTGATTTGCAAGTTTGTAAATCATCCAGGACAACTTTACAAGTGTTTTGGTTTTCAGTTTTTTTTTTCAATTTAAAACTTTAAAAATACCTTCTAAAACCAGAACTGTTTTTTAAAAACTTTAGCTTTTATTCATTTTCCATTTCGTAAGAATCTATTTTTTATGTTATTTTTTGGCTTCGATTCAAGAGCAAAATTATTATATAGTATTAATATATCAACTCTCTTTTGCAGTATACGGGACAGCTCATCTAATGTCCGCTACTAAGTTTTTTTTAAATTTGCTGTGTTCTTTATTTTTCAAAATGTTTCCAAGTCTTCCAAAATCCGCAATAAAATCATGAGCTGCCGCCTTAGTATATTTAGCTAGCTATTGTTACTCTAGAACTCGTAGATTCATAGAATTATTATTTTTTTGCGTAGTGTGCTCAAGTTCTCATGCTAACAGAGAAAAATAGTAAACAATGGTGAATAAAATGTGAAGAAAGCGTTTAATAACGTATTAATAACAGGATTTAACTCAAATTTTGTCAAATATACTCCCTGAAAAGGATATGTAACCTTTTAGAGAAGTTCTCCTCTTCTGTTTAAACAAAGTAAGTTATAAACATACAGACAGGGTTAGGCAAAAACTATGAGACTTCAGAGACGACTATACGGTATTTATACTGTCTTAGATCCAAAGTTCCAACGGCAATATTTAGCAGAAAACTTCATTTAACCTTAAAAATTATCATATTTCCGTCTGTATCACGTGACCAGTATACTGCGCTGCCATTTGCTGAAATTCTGGTGACGTAATACGGACTATACTGACTAAACGTAAAAATATTAATGTGGGATATAATCGTTTTTAGATTGGTTGCTAATTTGCTGAATATGATTTGTTTAAACCTACTACTTTTATACAAAATTGTATATAAATGAATTTTCGTATAATTTTGACACATTTTTATACCAATTTCTCGAGACAGGAACATCATATGTTTTTAAAGAATTTGTAAACAATCTTTAATAATATTTATTCAATTTCTTGATTTTAAAGAGTATTTGGGAAAACCCATGCGGCCATTGAGTATCGTATCTAACCAGTGTTTAAACCTATTTGCTGTCCCTCAGGCCAAAGATGAAAATCAGTTTATTCATTTAAAAATACTTAAAAAAACAGAGGATTTTCAGATTTTATGTGAAAGTTTTTTTTCTCAATTTGTTAAGGTTTAATAACAGTCCTTTTTATGACATATTTTATTTTAATAATATCTGTTAGAGTTGTTTTCGAAAGATATGTTTTTTTAAAAGTCGCCCTTTAATCGTCGTGTTTTTTGGAACACCCTGTCGGCAAACCTTCCATGTATTTCCCCCCATAAATATTTATTTATAATCTTGGTTAATATGTATTCCCAAATACATAGTTAATATATAATATATTTGTCTGAAAAGTCCTGACTTTAAACTAACATTATTCCATGATATTCCCCGCCGCTACATTAATACCTCTAAATCTATAAGCCGTGCCTTTATCCCCTAGAGATCTCTACACTTAGCAATACCCTCTGTCCCCAACCCCATCTAACAAACCAAGATATGAAAATAAATATATTTTGTACATAATGTAAAATTTGTTTCTTTCATATCAACAGTCATCTATCTGCAGGGTTACCCAAAAAAGATGGAGACGAGTTTCCCGACTTTTTACTGCCTGGTTCAATGTTTTCAAGGTTCCCTGCAATGGTATACTTGTTTCCTTGCCAAATCATTAAATAAGCTATTAAATTCCTAAATTTAAGGCAAAATCGACTTAATATTTTAAGTCGTATTTACAGTAAAATCCTTTTCGGGTAAACATGCTCGAGTATTTGTTTCCGAGAAACCAATTTTTTGTTCAGGTTCACCAATTAAAAACAGAAAAATTCGCAAAATTTAAAATAGTCATTTTAATTTTAAATTACGAAGAAAAAGTGGTTGCGATCAAAGTAATATTTAAAAGCCACATTTTCCACAAGACAAAATTAGAATGGGCATACGTCACTTTTCTGTCTTTCCCCCCTTCAACATTTTGGTTGTAATTCCTTTAAACTTTTTTGGAGGTTCCATTAGCTTTTTAAGGATTCTCTGTTGGAGGAAAATCTGGTAAAATATTCATGAATAATTTCACGGAATTAAGGATAATTGAGTAGGTTTTCCCGTGGGCCCATACACTAGACTACACAAATATTTTATCAATTAATATTTAAAGCCTTGTATTTATCCAGCTGCAGAAACCGTATAGGTCTGGATTTGCTTTTATTTAAAATAATAAAATTAAAATTTATATGAAAGATGTGGAAGCCATGGCTGCTTGATTATATTCTTCAAGAGGAGTAGAACTAAATTACTTCATAGCTTTAATGTTACTGTTCAGGACATTTAACCAATACAACCATAGAGATAATAGAGCTTAGGGTACAATACAACCATAGAGATAATAGAGTTTAGAGTACAATACAACCATAGAGATAATAGAGTTTAGAGTACAATACATACCATAGAGATAGTAGAGTTTAGGGTACTATACAACCATAGAGATAATAGAGTTTAGCGTAAAATACAACTAAAGAGATAATAGAGTTTAGAGTACAATATAACCATTGAGATAATAGAGTTTAGATTAATACAACCATAGAGATAATAGAGTTTACAGTACAATACATCCAAAGAGATAATAGAGTTTAGGGTGCAATATAGAGATAATAGAGTTTAGGGTACAATACAACCATAGAGATAATAGAGTTTAGAGTAAAATACAACCATAGAGATAATAGAGTTTAGGGTACAATACAACCATAGAGGTAATATAGTTTAGGGTACAATAAAACCATAGAGATAATAGAGTTTAGGGTACAATACAACCATAGAGATAATAGAGTATAGAGTTTAATACATTAACAGAGAGATAGAAGAGTACAGAGTACACTACAAACATAGAAATAATAGAGTATAGAGTGCAATACAATCATAGAGATAATATAGTAAAGAGTACCATACAAACATAGAGATTATAGATAATAAATTAAGAGATACGCAATTTTGTAACCATAGACAGATATCATGGAACACCGAATCATCTATATTTATAAGTATTTCTTCTGCTTTGAATCAATCAAAGAATATATTTCCATATTTCTATCTCTCTTCCTAAATATGAATATTTAAGCAGGGCACTCTAGTATATTCTTCATAGCTAATGTATAAAGGTTAATATTCAATATCTTTATATTCTCTCATTTATATATTATCTTAATCCTTACTGTATAATACAAATATACACGGTAAACTCTTATACAAGTTAGATATAATTTAACAATGTTGCAGTGGTCGGCGTTTATAGCAATACAATGAAGACGACGTATCTGAATACAATTGATTTCTTACAAGCTTTTTTCTATTTACAAGTTTACAAGGAAACTAAACTAGAGAAGCTTTTGATTGTCAACTTCTTTTTGTGCACTCCTGTATGCCGAATCCATTAGCTTCTGATCCAATCAGGGTTAAAGGGAGTGACCGACTGTGTAAGGTAATTGAACTGAGTATGCAGTGTTGTCGAAAACTTCTTTAGGATTCATTTGAGACATATTAAACTTTTTAAAGATCTGTAAATCCTGAGTTTGAGCGCAAATTCGACGTTCAAAACTCCTGATTTGGGGGTGGATACGCTTTCAGAATTAGTTTTTTTTTAATTATTAAATTACGACAACGAAAAATAAAGTAAAAATTATACAGTAATCTAATTAGATGGCTAGGAACATATTTCACAAAAGAAATTTGTCAACAAATCAATGCTAAAATCGATTATTTCGTTTTCATTATTATATTGAATTTCTAATTTTCTTTGAATTTATTCGCAGATTTCTCCAAATTCTTCAAATGTCGTCTTTTCAATAATAATTATAGAAAATCTGCGAACATCTTTGTGAATTTAAAATTCGGTGATGGTGAGGGACCAAACCTCTGTAGAGTAAAAAAGTAGATGATAGTTCCACATTTATTAAAAATATATTTCGGTCAGGGATTAGCCTCGTCAGTTCTAACGATATAATAACCATCAAAATTGATAAAAAAAATTTAAAAATGTAAAAAATCACAAGAAGATAAACAAACAAAAAAGATTATTCAAAATAAAAACCTGGACATCAGGGAAACGAACTCAGATTTTGAGATGGAAAAAAGATAATTTGCAAATATTCTGTTGCAACAAAGTTTAATCCAAATTTATTTATTTAAATTGTACAAACTTTCAGTTGTTTGTACAGTTTACCACCAAATTCAAATATGTTATTTTTCAAACAAATGTTTAGCAGCTCAATCAAAAATGACGTAGGTACAGATTTATCAATTCTGCTTTCAAGAGCTTCTCTACAGAATTCTAGACCATCATCCTGAGGTATATTTGTGTACAATCCTGTAACATCTACAGAGAATAGAATAGAGTTGGCTGGTAAATCATCTTTGCTGATAATAGGCCTACTTGGTGGAGTATCTCCTGGAATGCGAGTTTTATGTACTTTGAACAGCGGATAAAACTTTGCTGGATTCTTGTCATCAGCCAGCATAGCTTTAAGTTCTTCAGTTGTGCAGAAATTCTTATCAGCTGCAGTATCTAAAACAGACTTTATCTGTTTCTTTGTTTCTTCAACTTCCTTCTCTTCAACTTGTACATAGTACGGATTTAGTGTTCCATTCTCTTGCAGTTGTTGGTTAGAAAGTTTGTTCAGACAGGATTCCATATAACTCTCAAACTTCAGAATTATGATTCCTGCACCCTTATCACAAGGTTTTATAGTGATCACCCGGTTTCTCTGAAGACTGATCTACTCTTTAAGATCTGTTGATTCTCCAGGAGGTAGGTTAGGTCTGATTTTATTTCTATTCTCTGGGTCTAGAATTTCTAATTTAACTGCATGACAAAACATTTTAAGCTCTTCTGGTGGTTTATGATTACGAGGAAGGTTAGTTTTTCCTTTCTGAAGATTGAAGGATGATATTCATGGTCGTCTTCCTGAGTGGGAAAAAACTCCCTCCAGCGAAGTTTCCTTTCAAATTTAGAAAAATCCCCTAAAACCTGTGAAAGATTGAGAGATAATGGAGTAATAGCAAAGCTTAAACCTCTGTTGAAAAGATTTTCCATGTCTTGAGAAAGTTCTATACCAGAATAGTTAAAAACCACATTTAGCTTTTTCCTAGATTGTTTTCTTTTCAGTCTCTTCCATTTTGACTTCTTTATCCATTTTCTCTTTCGTTTTGGGGGATTTTCCTCTGAGGTAACTATAGATTTTGTGAATAACGAGAAACTAGAATAATGAGATAATAGAAACTAATAATTGAACAAGATTACTTATTTTTGATGATAAGATTAATTTTTATTTTCTCAAAATGTTCCTAAACATGACGTTTGTAGTTTATTGTAGAATATTTTTACATTGTATGTCGTCATTAATTAATAGTTAATAAAAAACTAATTCTGAAAGCGTATCCACCCCCAAATTAGGAGTTTTGAACGTCGAATTTGCGCTCAAGCTCAGGATTTACAGACTTTTAAAAAGTGAAATATGTCTCAAATGAATCCTAAAGAAGTTTTCCACAACACTGCGTCCTCAGTTCAACTACCTTACATAGCCGGTCACTCCCTTTAAGCCATGTGGTTGTTGTCTATTCTGAAGCGATAGAAATAGTATGGCGGTAACATCTATCTTTCTATCTATTTCATTATCCAATTAGAGTTATCAATCCTTCAATCGGCGCTATCACTAGTGAATGGAAATATTTACTTCTACTGAAACTATAGTTTGTTTCCATGTTTATGTGTATCCATGCTGTTTAAACATTTGGTAGAATCAAAAATTGAAATCAAAAGTTGTGTTCATTGTATCAATATATACCGTAAACGGCGACGACTGCAGGAAATTGTTTGTTCCTTCGCAAGATTAATTGAACTTGTATCTTATCAAATAATCAATGTGTGCTTGGCCAAATTTTCTTTGTTTACTTTTTAACATCATTAAACCTTGCAGTTGGGCTACAATTGTTATCCAAACGAACCAAAAATATCCTCTTTTTTCAACTTTAAAACATATTTCATAAAAAGTTATTAGCTGAGTTTGTGAAATATTTAAATTAAAAATTTTAAAATTTCTACGGCCAAGCCCCTTTCCATCTGATCTCAAAACAAAATCTATATTTGAATGGTCTGAATTTAGGGAATAAAATTTTACTCAATCATTTCGTTGAAAAGGAATAAAAGGGAATAGTTAGACCAACATACAATATATTTGATTTTCTGATTGTTAGATTCAGGCTTAATCTTTTTTATTTCTTTTCATTCTTTATAAAAATTGTAATTTTTTTTCTTATTTTATAAACCTTAGAGCTACTTTTAAAAGGTTACCTGAGCCCGTGATTTAAAAATTCGGGAAAATTCGGCTCGGGTCTAAGCTGTCGATGGGCCTTATTTACCACTTGAGCTTTCTGATCCAAGCATGCATCATATTTTCCACAGAGTTGAGTTCAAAAAACCGGTTTAATATTCTATTTGGCGGATTTTCATGGTAGGAATTGACGCATTCCGGGTTTTTATGAGAACCTAACTCAATAATTGAGCCTTATTCTTCACTAAAACCAACCAAGGTCGGTTTTATTTTCATTGGGCCAAACTCCTTAAGTCGAACCTAAGATCTTGCAGCTGTCAATCACATGACACAAGCTGTCGTGAGAGTTGGGTCTTAATGTCGGGATTAAGGAATTACGGCTCGAGCCAACGTTTTAGAATCGCGGCCTCTGGATGGAAAACTTGATAAACAATTCCATTTACATGCCTATCACAGAGATACGATTGAAATCAAACTCTGATAAATAATATGGGGCCGTTTTTCTAACTCAAACAGATTTAATTCTAACAATATATCCAATTCTTATAAAGCAAGAAAGCCACGTTGGTAGAAAATCAGAAACAATTCGTTTTTTTTTTCAAACAACAAAACATGGATATTTATTTCATTATAAGTTAATCAAGCGCCTCTTTCAAGGTTACCATTGTGAATAAAACATATGCCATTCTTTTAATAGAAGTTTATCTAGACAAAATCACTTCATTAAATTTGAAGAGACATTCATTATTTTTAAAATTCATTCAAACTACAGGCTTAATTGTATTTATGAAAACAACTTATCAAGACATTAAAAAAAAGGGATCAAAGAATTATTAATACTTCCTTGTTTTTATACAATCGCCTATTTTATGTAACATATACAACTATAGTTGTTAACACAAATTCGAAATATAAGGAAGACGATTTTACCAACTCAGATGCCGTTGACTATTCTCAAGACGTGTGTATCTATTTCCGGCCATGAAGCACCCACATGTCACCCTCGCTCCTTCGTTCCCTCCTCACCCCTCTACACATCCCAGCCCGGCAGTCAGATTGAAACACTGGAGATGATCACAACTCTGTCTCAGGGAGCAACCCTGGCTCCTTCATAGTGATGATGCAGATACCTAGCTATCAACAGCCGATGCTTACATCCAGCTCAATATTGTTCCAAGAGTTCCAAAATTATCAGGCGAACATTGAGAGGCATTCCCTTATATTCAAAACTGATAAAACCACGATCTCTCCCCCTGGGGTGAGCGGAAACCTGTTGTTCCAGTTCCTGATGATCTGCACCACCACCATGAAGCTCTACAAATATGTTCCAACTGATGCTCGTCAATAGTTTTCTTTGTTCATTTTTAACCAACCAATTTTACTCCGTCTTGTGCAAATATTTCAAAGCTTTCGTTTTTTTTAAAATAAATGTTAGAAATATCCATTTCAGATATCTTTGTTTTATTATAGTGACTTTTAAAGTCAACAATAGTACATACTAGAACAAGTTATAATATTAATAGATTTGTATAGACAACAGATATGCATTCTAAATATATATCTTTCCTGTATCTTTATGTAACATATACAACTATACTACATACTATAACAGGTATATAATATTAATAGATTTGTATAGACAACATATATGCATTATATATATATATATCTTTCCTGTATCTTTATGTAACATACACAACTATACTACATACTATAACAGGTATATAATATTAATAGATTTGTATAGACAACAGATATGCATCCTATATATATCTTTCCTGTATCTTTATGTAACATATACAACTATACTTTACATACTATAACAGGTATATAATATTAATAGATTTGTATAGTCAACAGATATGCATTCTATATATATATATCTTTCCTGTATCTTTATGTAACATTATACACAACTATACTACATACTATAACAGGTATATACTATTAATAGATTTGTATAGACAACAGATATGCATTCTATATATATATCTTTCCTTTATCTTTATGTAACATACACAACTATACTACATACTATAACAGGTATATAATATTAATAGATTTGTATAGACAACAGATATGCATTCTTTATATATATCTTTCCTGTATCTTTATGCTTTAAGTTTGAGTTTGATCCAGGTATAATAGTTTAATAAAGAGCATAAACTTGTAAACTTAGTCCATTATTCCAGCTCACTAGAATACTAAACTATATTCCAGCTCACTAGAATAATAAACTATATTCCAGCTTACTAGAATACTAAGCTATATTCCAGCTCACTAGAATACTAAGCTATATTCCAGCTTACTAGAGTACCAAACTATATTCAAGCTAACTGGAATACTAAACTATATTCCAGCTCACTAGAATACTAAACAATAGTATTCAAGCTCACTAAAATACTGAACTATATTCAAGCTCACTAGAATACTAAACTATTTATATTCCAGCTCACTGGAATACAAACTATATTCCAGCTCACTAGAATACTAAACACTAATATTCCAGCTCACTAGAATACTAAACAACAGTATTCCAGCTCACTAGAATACTAAACTATAGTATTCCAGCTTACTAGAATACTAAACAATAGTATTCCAGATCACTAGAATACTAAACTATAGTATTCAAGTTCACTAGAATACTAAACAATAGTATTAAAGCTCACTAGAATACTAAACAATATTATTTCAGCTTACTAGAAAACTAAACAATAGTATTCAAGCTGACTAGAATACTAAACTATAGTATTTAATCTCACTAGAATACTAAACAATAGTATTCAAGCTCACTAGAATACTAAACTATAGTATTCAAGCTCACTAGAATACTAAACAATAGTATTCCATCTCACTAGAATACTAAACTATAGTATTCAAGCTCACTAGAATACTAAACAATAGTATTCAAGCTCACTAGAATACTAAACAATAGTATTCAAGCTCACTAGAATACTAAACAATAGTATTCAAGCTCACTAGAATACTAAACTATAGTATTCCAGCTTACTAGAATACTAAACAATAGAATTCAAGCTCACTAGAATACTAAACAATAGTATTCAAGCTCACTCGAATACTAAACTATAGTATTCCAGCTTACTAGAATACTAAACAATAGTATTCAAGCTCACTAAAATACTAAACTATATTCAAGCTCACTTGAATACTAAACTATTTATTTCTAGCTCACTGGAATACTAAACTATATTCCAGCTCACTAGAATATTAAACAATAGTATTCCAGCTCACTAGAATACTAAACAATAGTATTCAAGCTCACTAGAATACTAAACAATAGTATTCCATCTCACTAGAATACTAAACAATAGTATTCAAGCTCACTAGAATACTAAACAATAGTATTCAAGCTCACTAGAATACTAAACTATAGTATTTCAGCTCACTAAAATACTAAACTCTAGTATTCCAGCTCACTAGAATACTAAACTATAGTATTTAAGCTTACTAGAATACTATACAATAGTATTAAAGCTCACTAGAATACTAAACTTTAGTATTCCAGCTCACTAGAATACTAAACTATAGTATTCCAGCTCACTAGAATACTAAACTATAGTATTCCAGCTTACTAGAATACTAAACAATAGTATTCAAGCTCACTAGAATACCAAACTATAGTATTTAAGCTCACTAGAATACTAAACAATAGTATTCAAGCTAACTAGAATTCTAAATAATAGTATTCAAGCGCACTAGAATACTAAACAATAGTATTCCAGCTCACTAGAATACTAAATTATAGTATTCCAGCTTACTAGAATACTAAACAATAGTATTCTAGTATATTCTAGTATTACTAGAATACTAAACAATAGTATTCAAGCTCACTAATACTAAACTATAGTATTTAAGCTCACTAGAATACTAAACAATAGTATTCAAGCTCACTAGAATATAAATGTCCAGGGGGGGGGGTTTAAATAAGTTTTTTTTTAAAGTTCCAACTACCGGTCAATATACAGGATTACCCATAAAGGATGAGACTGTAAAGACGACCTAAAACTCTAAAATAATGAAGATTGGGAGGAAAAGTAAATTGGTAAAAAAAAGTGCAGAGGGAGAAGGAAAGAGGAAAGGAAAGAGAAAAGGATATATAAGTAAATGGATAAGATGTAGATGAATAAAGATAAAACAGTTTAAGGTTGGAGAGAAGATAAAATATACTCAACTTGAAACATTGGAATAGAAGAGAATATTGGATTTCAAACTGCTGTGTAATGTTTCTAAGGTACTCATATTAGGCACTTTTAGACTCAAGGGGGCCTGGGGTACGGGGAGTTAACATGTATTGCAGATCTCACAGATAGAATCAAAGATTTTGTAACTAGTTAAAACTTGCAGTTTTTGTACTTAAATTTTTTAAGCTGGATACATATTCTGTTTAGTGATTTGCATGTTCAATAAATTAATTTTAATATTGATATTAATATTAGGTTAAAGGGAGTGTTTGCGAAAAATGAAATGGGGTATAGGCTTACAGAGAAAAATAATTGTTTTTGATCTCTGCTAATCTTACTTCTATATGTTGCGTCTATAAGGAGAAAATTGTTTTAAAAGACTTATCCCGAAGAACGTAGCGTTCATACAAATTTGGAAAGATGCAAAATTCAACTCGGATATTGAAAAAATCAATTTAATTCCAAACAAATCGATCAGATATTATACAAACAAGAGTCATAGATTATTTTCCGACGCATTCATATATAGTTGGTATTTCAAAATATTTTCCGAATTTGCATGGACGTTACATTCTTCACAGTGAGTCGTTTTTAACAATTTTCTCCTTATAGACGCAACATATAGAAGTAAGATTAGTAGCGATCAAAAGCGCTCATTTTTCGTCGTAAACTTATACCCCCTTTCATTTTTAGCGAACACTCCCTTTAATGTTTGGATTCTTCATGATATTTGATGACAAAACAACAGTAAATTTTTCTAAGAATGGCTTCTCAAAAATTGTGTTTTTTTTTAATCATTATTCTGTTAGTCTTGAGCAAAAACAATTTTAACATGATTTTGTATAGATATGCAAAATAAAACACTGTACAGTCTACGAGGCAAATTTAAACAAAGTTTAACAGTTTAATATTAAACTGACAAAAGCATGCAAACAAACTCAAAACTTACCTTGCCAAAGAAATTAGAATAATACTAGTATAGAGCAATATTATTTTGTCACAATTATAATATTATATTTTCACTATCTGTCGTTTCTGTATCTTTTATAGAAAACTATTTATTGTAAAGCCTTTTGATTCAATAATAGGAATATGAAAACATAAGTTCTATGCATTATTTTCTTTGATTTAAGCATCAGTCCTATGTGCATAATAAAATACTATATGCAGTAATGTATATGACAGTTTAACCCATAACTTTGGAGGCATAAAAAGTGTTACGCGAGCCATGCTGCGTGTAGAAAGTCTGCTTGTCACCCCTGGGTATTTCTGAGTTCTCCCTGAAGATCTGTATGGAATGTATTGTGAAAGAACTAGTTTAGGAACTGTTTACAGACCGACTGCGCAGACGCAAGATTTCTCGTGGAGTAGTAAATAATTTATATCAGTATATGTTTATTCGTTTTGCAAGTATTAGCCGTGTTCAGAATTCTGGGATCACTGTGGTAACTATTTTATATATATTTATGCTTATCAGTTTGATTATAGTATGATTGATATTTTGTATATGTGTTTATTGGTTCCTAGCCACAGTTTTTTAATGCCTGAGTGAATTATTTGTTGTAGTTGTATGATTTGTCACTCAAAGCTTTTTCTGTGGATTTATTAAACTTATTTAGATTGAAGGCTCAGAGAAATAAACGTTC